>NC_061791.1:19892500-20052500 GCF_022458985.1 Mugil cephalus | reverse complement strand
CCCTAAATTTTAATGCAATAGGCAAGGCATCTGGGAGAGCCAAGCTCCCATCCTTTTCTGTTCTCTGGCACAGAGGTCTTGTCCTATAATTTCTCATAGAATTTATTCTCTATTACTAGTCTTGCAAGTCTCTGGTACTACTGTATAGCATGTTAACTACTATGTGTCCCTGACCTCTTGTCCTAACAAGAATCTACAAGCCATGTGAAGACAATAGCTACCAGCAATGAGGGCTAAGTGGTCATGAAGATTGAGCAGAAGCTCCAGGATCACATCCTTCTCTGTCTTCTCCTGCAAAGGTCAAGAATATTTGTCAACACACTACCAACACAACAAAATGAAATATGTGTCCAAGGCTTCCCCATACAATGTCCCATTGGTCACCAGGGTCTAATTTTCTCAGCCATACTCATAAAGTATTGAAATAATTTTGCAAACATCATTGTGCCGTTATTTTTATGTCCTAAAAATTGTCGTTACCGAGATTTTAAAACCTGAGGTTTTGCCCTTGATTTGTTTTAGACCATAGAAATGTACTATTATTTCAAGAGAGTTGGAAAAACACTGTTGTGACACAGTAATTCAAAACTATTAAATTTATAAGCTGCCAAATTTAAAAATATAACTAATTTTAAGAGGACAGCGTTCAATTCTGAAAATTGACAGGTGACACTATAAGTCAGAGAGAAGAGCTATTATTTAACAGAACTACAGATACATGCACATAATGATATGAATTACAACTACAATCTGTTTAGTATATTTATATATCAATATTATTTACTAATTTGTGACGTATTTAATAATAACAACAACAACAACAATAATAATAATAATAATATTAGCATTCCGTATTAGCTTAGGTTAAGGGAATATACCAAATGTATACATCATGCATCATATTCATTGCATATAAAACAAAACCACTGTAGACAGCGCTAAAGGGGAGCAATGCGCAATTTACACTACTGCATAGGGTTACGCAAGGGGTTTTATGCATGGATCCTCTGCTGAAGTGAGACATTTATACCGTTGCGCTCACCAGTCTGGCTCACTCTGTAACAACGGAACCCAAATGCTAGATGCAGCGGTGTCTTTTTTTTGTCAGTCCGGTTAATTTTTGTTTTCACTTTACTTTGCTTCATTTTCAACAATAGCAGCAGAAACTTTTGCTGAAATGTCGGCCAAAGGGAGAAGCCATTTGAAATACTAAAGCGGAAACATGCTACTACCAAGCAGACCAATCACTGCTCTTGCGCTGCAGTGTGTAGTAACGCAGCAAGGTCCACATTTGGGTCTGCGTTAACGCAGGAGCCTGTGCGTCCTTTTAGTGCAGAAGCATATATTACGCATAACAGGAGGTAGCTACTTACATAAGAAGAGTCAAACTCACTGCCAAAGGGGTGGCTCCTAACTAAAACAAAATTGAAAGACATAGAAAAGAAAAGAATTCACATGTTAATTAAAAATACACATACACTGTAAAGCAAACACACTGCATTTTCAAATCAGGGTAAAGTTGGTCTTTTCCATTAGTGCAGAAAATGTGGGGACTGTGAAGTGGGGGAGTAATTCTGACACCTTAACACAAAAGTTAATGTCTGTACATGAAATTCTGTGCATTGCAATCTGACAAAAAATTATCTATGAAGGAATTATACTTTGAAGTACAAAATTGCAAATTGGATTTTTTTTTTTTTTTTTACCCAGGACAAAACTAGAAATGTCTAGACTGACATCATACACATATAAACAAACACCCCAAGGCTGTTTTGGGCCATAATCCACCTGTACTAGGACATAGAGGACATAGTAGAACACAGGACATAGTATTTAACTGTGTCTTGAATATGCAAAACGAGTAAACTGATATTGAGTACAGACATGGACATAACAGTATGTATTCACTTTGTATTGACAGAAAATAGTTTAAAGAAGGCCCTTTACTCATTGTGCGACTTGAGTAATTGAATTTCTCTTTAAAGTTACTTCCAAAGAAATGTACAAACAAACATTACTTTCAGTCGGATATCTTTGTTATTGTGGTCAGAATAAATGCGATCCATCAGTCATGGCTTTACTAACAGAAAATATTTTACAGAGGTTATGCACTGACGTAACTTCCTCCTGGGGCCACGCCGCCCTGAGTGGCAAAAATACAGTGGAATGTATCAGGAAAAAACCCCGAGACCAGGACAAATGTGGATTATCAGATCAAATTAAGGACAAGTGGACTTGACAAAGATACACACAAACTAGTATGGATATGTAAATGTCGAATAGCCTCAGTTTCTGTTCATTTAAGTTAGTTTTAGGTAATTTCATTTTGATAAATGTAGCTAAATAAAAGATGCTAACGCTACGAGCTTTTGTGAGAAGTAACGTACAATACTTTAGCGCGACAGGACAATAAAACGATGACGAGGAGTGATTCCAAATATTCGGTTTGTTTTATTGTTATTCATTGTTGGAACTGAAATAGTTATTGTCGGTCGTAACTACACCACAACAATAACACCCATTAAGTTATCTGACAGCCCTCCAGAACGTAACTTAAGGTATGACTTAATCAAAAAATAACCTCTGAGAATTTGCTTGCTGATACGTCAAGTGCATGCCCTCTATTATAGGGGTTCCCAACCAAAGTACAACTTTGTAAACTGAAATTGCTTATCAGAAAATGAGGGTTGCTATGCAGCCTAAATTATCACAAATCATACGCCAAGTTATCCATACTAGGGTCTCATCAACATGGCCCTTTTGCAAGGAAAACAATCACCTGTATATTATAGATGGTAACAGTGTAATCACTTTAAATAATACTGTTTAAATAATAAATAATCTTGCTAAAGAGCTGGTGTGCAGTCAGTCTCAGCAACAATAAATCCAAACAGTCAAATGTTTGGTGTGCCTTAGTCTCTGGACACTGCCAGGATGTAACTTTTGGTAAGAATGCAGCACTCTGAATAAGACCCCTCCCCTTACCTCTAAGCTATGTGCGGTGTTGAACCACTCATTTGCCGATGTATGAAATGTAACTAGTTTTACTTCACACTTAAGTTAGGTCATAAGGCACAAAGACGAATAATATCCACTGTTGCAGTGGCAGTGAACCTGTTTTTTGGACTCAACTACTTTCCAGAATCAACTTAGATACTGAATCTATGAAGCTTAATACATTACAGCGAGTATTTTGTTTTATAAGAATAGTTATGCTGTAACACCACTGAGATTTTACTGGCGGCCATGTTTTAAGCAATACATCAAAAACAGATTGGACATAATTTGATATTCCTACAACCAATAAGAGCATTTTTAATTTTGGTGGTTTTCTACTGCCTGTCAGTGCGTTTATATGCGCGTGAAAAAAAAAATAATTATTGCTTTAATCAGACTATGACAGGACAACTTAAGTGCATGTAAACACGTTACTCCGATTAAAATCGGAGTTCTCATTATCCGATTGAGACACCCAGATAATGCGATTGAATCTGAGTTTTCAATCAGATAGTGCGTGTGCGCATGCTCCACGACTGCTGCGCTGGCGTGTGACCCCGGAACAAAAACGCCCAAGAAAGCCAGTCGCAGAAGAAGAACAGAAACGGAGCCATCTGAGGGATAGCGCGGATCTTACCTGCACCAGAAGTAGCGCGAACATTACGTACAAGATTAAAAAATTTACGATTATCCGTATGGTTGTTGTTTGAAATGCCGGTCCGCCGCATGAACAACTCTAGTTTATTATATCGCGTAATAGGTCAACCCGGAAATGGGGCCGTATTAACAGGGTATTAACCCACTGAAAAGACACGTATCGCCACCTAGTTTGGAAGAGGAGAACAGTTATTCGATTTTCTTGCGCTGCATGTAAACTGGGACAAGGACTGTAATCAGAAAGTCGAATTTTGAGCATGGCTCAATTAAGCTCTGCATGTAAACGCACTGTGTGACAGGCTGGCACCCTGTCCAAGACAAACCCCACCTCTCACCCAATAATAGAAGTGGTGTAAAACTCAAAGAGGGGTTCAAAATTAACTGACTCCAAATCACAGGTCAACCAGAATGGATATTTATTTAAAATGAGACAGATCAATTGTACTGGTGTTTAGCTGTAGTGTTATTTATATTTTATCAAGTTTTCTGTTTTCTGTGTGCACTAGCTTAGAACAGCAGGCAAACAGACTTAGCCTGTTGTATGCTAACTGTCACTGTATGTCACTTTGTCTTTGCACAAGAATCTCATATTTTAGTTTTTAGTGTTTATGCCTGAGCCTTTATGGGTCAAGCGCTGTGAACTAATGTAGCTTGCTTCAGAACGCTGTGCTGCTGTACTCTACCGATATGCGGAACAGTTGTAAGGGCAACTATGAGATTGATGAGTTTGTCAATAGAGTTGGGAGGGAGAGCTGATAGACTTACTTGCCCATAGGTAGTCTGTTTATCATGGTTTGAGCAGTGTGTTCATCAAAACTTGGATGCTTACCTATTCCATCCACCTCCGATGATCCGGACCCTCTCATCCTAAGGTACACGAGGCCCAGTAGCAAAAAGAAGAGGCAGGCCGCAGTGAGCAGGAACATTGACAGGTAGTGAGCGCTAAAGCTACCAGGTGATGGTAGCTCTTCCCTTTTGAACTGCTGGAGTAGGTCGTCCTCAGGGACAGATAGTGTATTCTTTAACACTGCATGACTAAATGAGTGGTTGGGGGTAGGGGTATGAAAAGCGTGGTTGCCCCTGTATCTCTGGGACAGGCTATTGCAGTTAGAAAAGCGGGATCTCAAACCAATGCTGAACCTGTTAGTGCTGTTGCTTCGAGGGGCTCCATCTTTGCCGTCAACGTGGTTGCTCCTACCGGCCTTAACACCATGGCTCCCTGAAAACGACACGTAGAAGGGCTTCCTAGGAAACCTGTGGCTCATGGTGCCACCCGATAGGTCTAAGTCCCTTCTCTTTACATCATCTCCTTTATCGTCTTCAGCTCGGCTTCCCACCGTGTTTGGACTAGCGTGCGGGTTAACCTCACTGCTCTTCCCTCCCGTCTGAGAGCTTCGATCGACGGCGTGGGAAGAGAATGCCACTATCAAGCGGCCACGTCGAGCATCCAACCCATCCCGCTTTCCGGCGCCATGCTCCCCAACGCCCTCTTCCTCCGAGTCTGAATAATCCACAGTGAGATTTTCTGGACGAGAAGCTCCTCGGCCATTTAAACAATGAGAGTTCTTCTCCGATTCCTGCTCACAATCGCTCTCATCCCCCGCTTCGTCATCATGCCTACATTTTGTATCGGGCCTGGGTCTCGCACCAACTTCCCAACCGACCGAGACACTTCTCTGTCCGTCCGCTTCCGTGGAAGAGATATTTGGTGTACTCCCAGCGTCAAATTGACTGTTCCGACCCACGCTCAATGCTGTAAACGGCCTTATCTTAGGTTGTCGTTGCAAATAGGGGCTTCGGTTCGCCTTACCGCGGTGATCGAGGGCCTTACCTTTCACTTGAGTTTCAACATCAGACTCGTCGGAGCTGAAGCCGAGGACACAAGACTTCCGTCCCGGTCTCCTGTTAGAGCTCAGATGCGTGACGTCATGGCTGACTGGCCTAGACGCTATAGTGCTACCGACACCAGCGGTGCAGGCTATTGATCCGCTACGGGTTTTGCTCGGTCTTGGTCCTCGCTGCTGTTGCTCTTCGCGAAACTTCTTCAGTTTCTTCAAATAAACTGGGCGCGTATTTTCTGTAACCGGGCCTGGGGTGAAACCGAAGCGCTTTAATTCCAAGAAAAGCTCCTCATCCGTTAACTGCATTGACGCCATCTTTGAAAAAAAAAAATTACACTACCGTGTGACGGAAGTGACGAAGAGGTAACGCGTCAATTGACCAAGTGAGGTACATTCAAGACTATCAACAAACTGTTTAAAAATTTAAAGCTTCTTTATGATGAATATATCTGTTATCAAATACATTCCTGCGGTAAGCCCATGGAAAACATGGCTACCACTTTGAGAAAGCCTTAACCATAATGCTTACAAACGTGTGTATATTCTATTGTTCTGTGCCCCACATCCCGCAAAAAAAGCAAAAACAAAAAACAAAAACTTAAAAGCCAAAAATATGCCTACAACCAGAAAGAATATATACCCATAGGCGTGTCTAGCCCATTATTTCCTTTAATAATAATAAAAAAAACGTCTATTATTAAATGACAAAAAAATAATAAGCACAACAGTGGCAAGTATTTGGTTTAAACATAACAGTTTAACAAGAAAGCCCCCCCTTGCATTACAGTGGTATGATCCACCAATCTCGTTTACCCCTCCCTACCGGACAAAGTGCGCAAACATTTTAGGTTTGGCTGGGGGGGTATCTCTTTTTGTTCACTTGATTTAGCAGGAAAAATTACATATCCATAAGATAAACAATGTTGACTAACCCCCCATCCACCCCCGTTATTCTGTATGAATTTTTTTTTCTTCATTCTTTCCGATCCATAAAGACTCAAGCCCCTAACCCTCACTGACTTAAGTGACGTCAGCTGTAAGTGATTGAGTGTGACAGTCTAAAGAGCTCTAGATCCTATGAATAGAAACAGAACAGCACTTAGCTCTTCTCACGTGACGTTACCTTGACAACGCCATGCTGTTGACACCGCGTCTTTTTTCATTCTCATTCATAGATCCTTATGAATGTCATTACTTGTTGCTCACTTGCCAAAAACAAGATCCTTTGATCTGAGGGGTATTGCACAAATCTAGGATAAGGGATTAAGCCGGGATATGTTGGTTATCCTGGATGAACATATCCATGATCCGGTTGTACACAAGCGAGATGGGTGAAATTGCAATATGTTGTGACATAAGTTACCATGGAGATTTATTCTGTAGAGCTAGCCTGGTCTGGAGCAGGATAAATTCCATGGTCTGTTTAACACCATCTGTTATTTCAGTCAGCAGTCATCACAAATGGAAACCAATATTTATTCTACTGCCCACTACACATTGTTATCACATTCAGCTAGACATACTGTCATTATTTAAACATTTGTGATCATTAATTGCAATCATTTTAGATGATGTTGCTATTAATTGATAGTTTAGTTTCCCGTAGACTATATATAAAATATACATTCCATGAAAATATAAATACACATCAATGAGTAACATGATGTCCCTTTATTGAATAAGAATAAATCAAAGCAAGTAAACAATCAGCTCCTTTCAAAACTGAAGTCATACAGTGCACTTCAAGATAGAAAGCACAGAATCAAAGCATATTATACAACACAAGAATAAATACACATTCACAAACATCTATATATTATACACCCTGCATGTCTGTACACTGAAATAAATGCAGGACAAATCCATACTTAACAACTGAAGAGACAAACAGCAGGTCTGTGTATACACAGTATACAGCACCATAGGCCAAATTAGTATAAAATAACACAAATTTCTGTGCCATTGCAGGCCCAATTTAACTTAATTTTAAAGCATGACTGAGCCAGGCCACAATATTGCTGATCAGGTAGTCAGCATTGCAGACCATCTGAAATTATAAGATGTAGACTATTAAACCAATCAGTGCACATTGCAAGTAATGTACAGTGTTCATTGATTGAAAATATCAAAATTCATGTTCAGCTGAACATTAATGCTGTGAAAGGATTTCTTACTCACAAAATCTCCCTCATGGGAACCTGAGGGGAATTTAATTTTGATGTGGGTGCAGTCAAGCGCACCAATGACATTGGGGAAACCTGTAACACAAAGCAATGAGTATCTTACTACGACTGTTAACGCTTGTCCTGTAATTTGTAATTTCCTTTCATTCTAAAGCTAGTAGATGAGATATGCCAGGCCTACAGTATGCCTTTGAGTACTCACTGGATCATTATCTTCTGGTGTTTGTGACTCCAGTGTTGGAGACTTCAACAGTGTGATCGTGTTGCTAGACACTGCAAGGTGAACCACAGTCAGAGAGTCCAAATGGATTCGATATGAATGGTTGGTTATGTGTCATGTAAAGATGGAAGAATGTGACTTGTATGAAGAGGGTGGCATCTTCTTGGGAGGGACTTATATTTGAGTCTGTCCCCTGAGAGATCCCCTCCAACACAGGCTTATTTCTGTTCAATTCTAAGGCTCTGTCCTCTGCTGAGTTCATGTCAGCTGGTGGTGACCCACCACCCGGGTCCTTGCTTGTATTTTTTTTTTCTGACAAAAGTACAGACAATGTGTGAGCAGGCACTTTCTGGATACAATCTATGCTTGTGCATAGTATTTGTCGGGGGGACCTACTGTAATAGAGGTACTGGAGTGAGACCTCTGAATGAAGTGACAGACTATTATTATACTACAATATCTGCAATCTAAACAGGGTGTCCGGTCAGAACAGGTGTGATCAGTATGGCATCTGATGATGTTAATTAGGAACTCACACTTTGATGACCATGCCACTTTTTTCAGATGCTTGTTGATTATGGTTTGTACATAGAATAATTAAAGAGAAACATAAACTGAAATGAATGATATAATTATTAAACAGAAAATGTGGCAGAGACCATACTGTATATAATATTAATTTCAATAAAGAAATATCAACATAATAACACGATCGATAATACACATTCCTGATAAACAAAGTTAAGCTTCTAACAAATGAATAACGGCACTAACGTATATTCCCCAGATTGGATGATAAGACAATAATAATTGACACTGACAACACCGTCGCATATAAATAAACCAGAATCCACCGTCACAATATTAATATAGATGAACCGTAACATCAATACAGTCCTAAACAAGAAAGAACGCAAGTACTTACATTCTTAGGGACTATACAAGCAGAAGTGGATCAGTGCGGTGGATCTGTTAGCAAAAAAGTGAAATCATAAGCTCACAATATCTGCTGTATGACACTTACCCTGCCATGTATGTGCAGTTAGCGGTTATTCAATTCAATTCAATTCAGTTTTATTTATATAGCGCCAATAACAATACAAATCGTCTCAAGACGCTTCACAAAAACCAGCCTGCAACCTCCAGAGCAAGCCTGAGGGCAACGGTGGCAAGGAAATCATACATACCAGCAAATATTGGCTAGATCGTGGAAATCCCCAGTACAATTAAACAATAAAATACATTATGTCCTAAATAGCCATGCAATTCTCTGAAACGTTTTTTTTTCTCCAAATCTTGAACACTGTAGGTCTGGTAGTCAAAATTCCACATTTGTTAAAACAAAAACCAGCCTGCAACCTCCAGAGCAAGCCTGAGGGCGACGGTGGCAAGCAAAAACTCCCTTTTAACAGGAAGAAACCTTGAGCAGAACCCAGCTCATATGGAGGGACCCATCTGCCGAAGGCCAGCCGGTTAGAAACAGAGAAGATAGAGAGAAAAGAAGAGCAGGAGAAACAAGATAAACAAACTTCTGTCATAGATACATACATCAAGCGGAAGGAAACATGTAGGGTATAGTAATATAACACATAGCTGATGATCTGTGACAGTTTGTGAGTATAACAGGAATTATGGGCAGGTTGGTGAATTGTTCATCTAGGTAGGAGTGGACAACTGGAGGAGGCCATGATGACTGGGGCAGATGCAGTTTATGGAGCTCCACAGGTATGATACACAGCACTCCAGACCATGAAGACTGGGCTGGTTGATGAGGCCACGGCAGCAGATGTAGCTTAGAACTCCACAGGTCAGATATTCAGCACTCCAGACCAGAGACCCTCACAAAATGATGGAGGGGGAGGGGAGCGGAGGGGAGAGAGTAAGACACAGTGGTTAGTAAATTATAAGAGATAGAAAATAAAATGATAAGATATTAGAGGACAGGAGCCAGAGAAGAAAGAGGAGAGGACATGTCCTCAGTGCATCGTCCCCCTGCAGCCTAGGCCTATAGCAGCATAACTAAGGGATGGTTAAGTCCAGCCCTAGCTATAAGCTTTTTCAAAAAGGAAAGTCTAAAGCCTGACCTTAAACGTAGAGAGGTTATGATCCCTGTGCATGTACACCCACGTATCATAAGGTTTTGCCTTTAGTCCCTGTCTCTGGCTGGACAGAGCACCTGCCCTCAAAGCGCAAAATCCTGAACTTGCGTCATAACGTTTGAAGTTTTGCACATGACCACAAAGTACACTCAAAGAAATAACTGTCCCGAAAACCTTGACTTTAAGTGTTTTAATTAGATGAAGTTTTTACATGTAATTTTATTGGCGAAGTTCAATGTGATGGTCCCATTTAAAACAATGTGTTTCTACTATACTGAATCAGTGTGAATGAGTTAAATAAAGTTAATGCAAACGTATACATAAACTTTATATGTTTATTCAGTTAAAGGTAAGGTGAACTTTCACATAAACCCTATATGTTTGAGTATACAATAGTAATGCATTTGAAATATGTTTTTGCATCACCTGTTAAAATCTCAAAGCTACAAACAGTACATCTCTGACAACTTTATTGGCAGTAACTCCAAAATTACAGTAACTTTTACATGTGTCTGCACCAGATGGATGCCGCTGTACACCTGTGGTGTTGGCACTTGAGCATTGTCTACAGACACATCACAGCCACCACAGGCATATTCAGACACTGGGTGCATCAGCACAGTATAACACACTTTAACTGATCTTTAAAATTCAGCACTTTACAACTTTGAGGATCATTAATTATATTTGATATTCAACATAAACAAGTATCTAACAAGCTCTGCCCACATCAGTATCGTGAATGTGATGAAATCGTTAGGATCACCATTGAAAATGCACAAAAGCATCTTTACATACTTGGTACACATACAAGAATTGTTCTGATCACATGGAATAACCTGTGATGACTTTAAATACCGTTGTTACAGAGAAATGCAAGTCTTTTGCAGCTTTGAAAGCTGTGTATATGAATGTTTTTGGTGTATTGTTTATCTTGTTTCTCCTGCTCTTCTTTTCTCTCTATCTTCTCTGTTTCTACCCGGCTGGCTTTCGGCAGATGGGTCCCTCCATATGAGCTGGGTTCTGCTCAAGGTTTCTTCCTGTTAAAAGGGAGTTTTACCTTGCCACCGTTGCCCTCAGGCTTGCTCTGGAGGTTGCAGACTGTTTTTTGTGAAGCGCCTTGAGACGATTTGTATTGTTATTGGCGCTATATAAATAAAACTGAATTGAATTGAATTGAATTGAATTGAATTGAATTGAATTGAATTATTCCTCTTCAACTGGAACAAAATAGTTAAGTAATGTCAATGAAAGAAATGGAAGATAGGGAACATTTGTTGGAGGAATCTGCTTCTGGACCATTTGGCCAACAGCACATTATGAACAATCCACAAATTCAAACAAAGTCAAGGTAGCAGTAGAAGATCACAATAGCAATGTCCAACAAGCAAATGCGGCTGGTTCAATTATCCAGCACCTCAACTTGTGATCTCACTGAAGCATCTTAATTTTAAGTGTTTGGACCTTTGGGGACAGTCTGTTACCATCCAGGTTCATCAACACTTTCTGGAAGAACTCGAATGTGAATTTAAGTTCTTGGGTATAGCTCAGGTTGAGTGTGTAGATAAGCCCAAAAAGCAAATACTTCCCAGATCACACCCTCAATCACCACTCCGACATCCTCTGGCTTGTCTTCATCATCAGCACCCTCTTTCTGGATCACATAAAGCCCCATGGTCTGTGCGATGCCTCTCTCAGATTCCTCAAATTTGATATCCTAACGGTGAAAAACTCCTCACTGAGATGAGCACAAAGACCTCAGAGTACACAGTCCCTCCTAACTTCAATGTCCTCACTCTGCAAAAGAATATACATGAAATATCAAAGCTATTAGTTTTTCAAGAAATCTTCCAGCATTTACCAGATAATCATCACAAATTACCCTCCTCTGAGGTGGAGAGGAAGATTGTAGAGGTTAGCGAAGATGGACATTGGGAAGATGAAAAGGAAGATGAAGGGGATAGAGAAGAGGAGTGATCACAAAGAGAAGGAAAAAATTGTAGGAGATGAGAGGAAGAGTGGAAGGGAGAAGTAGAAAGATGAAATACAACAGAGGGGTGGTTAGAGGAAGATGAAAAAAGTTACATATGGAAGCTTAAAAACACCAAAAGATGGGAGGGGTGATCCAACATCTTATCCATGAAGGATATAAAAGATGGAGACAAAGGAAAGAATTTTTTTTTTTTTTAAAAATGACAAAGTGGATTGAGGAGAAAGAAGATTAAACAGATGAAGGCCAATGGGAAAAGGAGATGTTACATGGGGAGAAAAATCTTATCTAAATAATTTAACACTTTAATGCACTTGCCTTAGCTGTCGGAGCCACGAGGCACCTGATCTACCTTTCAACAGCTCCTCCTCTACTGCTGAAGACCTTCATCAAGTTAGGTGTGAATTTGTCAAGTGCTTCCAAAAACTTGTGGCAAAGTTGTTATATGCATGAATTCTGCATTTATCTGTAAGAGGGGAAAAAATGATACAAGAGGTGTTAATGGGAGAAGTGACAAGTGCTACCTTTTAAGCTTTACAAAGTAGACTATCATTTTCTGGGTTGAAAAAATGACAGACACTTTGAGGCATTTTTCACAAGACAGTGAGAAAGAAGTTTCATAAAATAAATATATTATAATAATTATATTATAAACCTACCTTAAACAATAATGTGCCTTTTCAAAGTAACCATTCGTTTCACACCCGCAGTGTAGTCACAGAGTGGGTAAGTATCAACAAGGTTTTCAAGATCAACAAGGGCCACCTCTCTAGTAGGAGATGTAGTTAGCTCGTAAGCTATGAAATGCTCATGATACCATGCACACAAGATGCTTACAACAAAGCTCAAACTGCTTTCAACAATGCAGATTTGAATGATCTCTGCAAACTCAGGTAGGCCACCAGTGGAACCATATGGAACTAGCATTCCTATTCTAAAGGAGATGCCTTTGATGGTTGCATTTTTGGCAAGATGTACATCAGTCATCTAAGGGTTTTTCTCCCTAAGGCTGCCTGCTACTTCCTTGTTCATTAAATCCACAGGAAGCACATAAACATTTTCATCTTCCAAAGCAGGTTTAGGATGCAATGCACTGATATGATACGCAATCATTTGCTGATGTTTAGTTGTTATATTGTTGTATTCTTGAAATAATGTGTGACGAGCAAAAAAAAAAAACTATGCTTCGCCTCAAACCTTATGGTCCACTGCCCTACCAAAGGCCCAAAACATTCGATCAATTGAGGATAATGTTCGAGGAAGTGATGCTTTGGTAACAGTCGCGCAGGAAAAAGTTCCAATAATCTGTCTCTGTGTTCTGTGATGTTGCAGTCCAAGTAGGCAATGGTTTCTTTGTTATGTAGAGGGGCAACAGCGAGTTCAACTATTTCTTTTAAGTCTAACAATACAAGCCAAGCAGGCCTTGCCTCTGGTATGAAGTGTCCTATTATAAATGGAAGCAATCGCAATAGATTCCAATTTTCATGGGAGTTACCTCCTATGGTCCTTCTCGAGGCATAAGTGCGCGGTATCATATAATGTTCATTAGTTCTATCTCCCCACTTATATGGAAAGTTAAGATTCATTTGTTAAGAGTGGATATTTTTTGGAAATTATTTCACTGATGCAGAGGGCAATTTCAACTGGGACTATGCCCTCATACAAGCCATGCACTATATCAGGGGGGTAGCCTTGGGTAACATGAAAATGAGATAAATACTTAGAAAAAAAAAAAAACACTCTCTCTTTACTACACAACAGATTGTTGAGTTCTCCCTTGCAAACTTAACGTGTGTTTCGTGTAGATCTTTTGTTCGAGAGTTAAAATGTCCTGACTGAACAGCCTTTACCTGAATGTCTGATCTCTCACCTGTACAAAACCTGCATAAGTACACATCAGAGAAGCTTTCAATGAAGCCTGCGATCCCGTGGCCTCCTAAATCATCTGCAATGACTGACTGGACTGTTCCTTTCACAAACTCTCCAAGACCTGCAATAAAGACACCATGTTTCTCTAAAATGATCAGTTAAAGGTAAGGTGAACTTTCACATAAACCCTATGTATTTAAATATACAATAGTAATGCATTTCAAATATGTTATCCCATCACCTGTTAAAATCACAAAGCTACAAACAGTTAAAGGGGGCTCTAAAATCTTATCAATAACTGAAGTTTCTGATTCCTGTAACCTAGCAGCAACAGTGACAACCTCTGCTTTAAAATCATTTAAAGTATGGGGATTATGTTTCCTGTTTTTATGAGTATGAAATGTATTGTAGATGCTTGTTTTAAAAGCACAACCTTTGAACATGCATGTTACAGTTTCATATCTTTGTAAATGTTCATTTACATGACTGGCGTAATCTCAATCATTTGCAAGTTTAGGACATGTACACAACTGACATGAAAATATGGATAACTCAGATGATTTGGGAGATGTTTGAGTTTTGTGAGAATGGTATATATGACTCAAAAGACTGTTCCAAAGTCTAAATGCGCATGGACAATCAGAATATGGGCAGGAATGCCTGAACCTGTTTCCATGGTGGCCATGTTTTAGGTTGCTATGTTTAAGCAATTCATACCTATTTGGCACTGATTTTCCACAAACCTTACATTCCCACACACCCATTCACATGTTCCCCTAGAAAGGAAAGAAAAAAACAGATGGAAATGTAACAAAACCTAACATGTTAGCAGGAAACTATGGCTTAATTAAGCTTCAACAATTCACAATGCTATCACATGCACTCACCTAATTTGAGAGGTTGCTCATTAAAAATGCGAGTTGCTCTTTGTTGATTTAGCCCTGTGATGATGTGCCCTAAGAAACAGGAGAAATGTCACATTGTTAGTCATGTGTTTTTAAAGAACTTTGTTATTTGGCACATTTGACACCCTCTTAAAACATTTTAAACACAACCCATAAATTTCTGCAGTTACCATGGTGACAACATGTTGGCACACACCCACTGTCATATTATTCATTTGATCCAGTCAGATAACGTTTACTGGATTTTTTTTGTTTTTACATGACATTTACATTAGAGAGCAAATTTAAGTAATGTTTACTTATTTTTATTAAATAACCTTATGTTTTATACATTTCAGTTAGAGTTTACTGTTAGAATTATTTTTTGATTTTTGTCTAGACGTGTGATAATTATTTGAGATTTTCTAGGTTGTATTTAGAAGCGTGAATATTAACATAATTAACATTCATATAATCAAATAAAGAATGAGGTCCTAGATAATGGGAGGGTCAAGAACATCAACCCCGTTTAAGTTTACTTGCGTAGGGTTGATACATGTTGAGTAAGTAGCAATCAGCTGACTAGGACAGAGCAAGAAGGAAACGTATAGCGATTCTGAGAGACAAAATAGAGAACAATGAGGAGCTGTTCTGAAGTGATAAAAGTTGCAAAGGAGGGAGTCACAGGATGAGCGCAGTACAGAGCATGTGAGGTCTATGTCAGGGAGGAACAGGTAGGAAGGACTTTCTCTTCGTTCTAGAGTGCTGTCCCAGGGGATTGGAGGACCTGAGTGGCCAAGGACACAGACAAGGTCCATGCGCATGAATTTCTATATTCCAATACATTTTTAAATAAATAGCTTAAATTGACAGCAAGAAGTTGTATGGTGTTTTCTCCAGAGGAATTAACAAACATGCTGACATTACTTAAAAATATTGCTTCATGTTTACAAGGGCCAATAATCATTATTTTGAGGATTTGTATGCACGCAAACTGTCCTTAGTGTACACACTAGGTTCCTCAATTAGATCGTACAATGTATGTGTCATTGTATGTGTCGGACCATATTATAGCTGGCCATTTGGACATATCTGCAATCCATTCCTCACTCAGAATATGATATGGGTCTGGTAATTTCTCACCAGTGCTGAGGCCAGTTTGTTCGGGTAATCGGTTCTGACCTGCTGTGACTGTTGAAATAATTGATCTGAGCCATCTCTGTCAAGACCTAGCTAACAAGGTGTCAAACCTGTAGTGTAAACCTATATTTACAGCCACATTGGCGTTTCTTTTGTTGTTGTTTTTTTTTTAAATGTTGGTTGGGTCATAAAGTAGCCTCGTCGTAAACATTTTTTACTTTTACTTTGTTAGCATTCACTAACATTATGACCCTGCTCCTGATATTGGAAGGGATTTTTCAATGAAATGACATTTTACTGCCATTGTGTCAGGGAGAACTTACAAACAATACGGCGTTGATACCATCTTTTGCCCCCTCGTTGCGCACTCACCTATTATTGTTCAAACACAAGAAACCAGTCTATTGATCAAATGGGTGATCAGAAACCTGATTAGTGCAGAGCACCATGTCACATGAGTGCTACATGAACAGTGATGCTGATCAGCAATGAGTTGGCTGCCCTTCTGTACACTTACTATTCTGCAGGATGCTCTTGTATTTGATCTTGGCTTGCTTCCAAGTTCATTTGGGCCTGGTAATGTTTACTCTATCTATTCTAGACAGACAGACAGACAGAGAGGAAGCATGGTTGGCTTTGTGGTTATCTTATGATCAATTTAATTTAATCTCATTTTATTTCTCTTCCTTGTGGTTCTTGTGCAGTGTTGGGCACATTACTTTTAAAAAGTAATTATTTATAGTTACTAGTAGTAACTAGTTACCAGGGAAAGTAACTATTGCATTACTCTTCTTCTTCTTCTTCTTTTTTTTTATTTTTTTTTTTAGTTTAAATATGTTTAATAATTTGTATTTTTTTCTTATCAGGTTTCACAAGCCAGGTGCATAGAGTAGAACTGTATAGTCACGTACTTACACAGAATTTTTAATATTTATGGGGGATTGTGTGCTGAGGCTAACTTATCCTGTGAATAGAGCTCTAACGAGGCTATTGTCAATAGGAGCCTGGAGGCTCAAAGCGTGAATGTTGTTGAAACTTCTTGGGGACAGAAGTGCTATGAATGTTAAATCTATTAAACTTTATAAATGATGTATCTACAACACAGATGTAGATTACAGCGTGAATTTTTCCTTGCCAGCGCCACCTTCAGGCCGCTTTGAAGGTTTCAGGCCAGTATTTGTAAACTCTCTTGACACAAAATACATTTTTTTTTTTAATCTAATCTTATTTTATTTTATTGTTCTTGTGTTTTTTAAGTGTTTACATTTATGTATAATGAAGCCACTATGACACAGCAATCTCCTTTGTGGATCATTAAAGTCTGTCTAAGTCTAAGTCTACAGAGCCCCTAAGGGGACATGGGGGGAATTTTGTTTTTAAAACGTATCTTGTACTCAAGCTGACTCTTGGGGGTGCATGAGATGATAAATGCATTTGCACGCAAAGTTTCACCTGGGAACCACCTGGGAGCATTCGCATGGCATGATCTCTGTTGCTTTCTGCCTCACTCCACTGTGTATCAGAGGTCAGTTTACAGTTTTGCCAGCTTTAGTTACTTTGTAAATTATAATGGATGATACAATATATATTTCTGATACTATCTATCCCGGGGAAGAATGGGTCAGAGATGTCTCCACTGTGCTCCCTAACATCAATTCAGACTTTGATTTACCAAACATCGTGATTCTTAAGTGACAAGAGACAGAAAAATATGCAAATGATCCCCCATCACAGATGTGCAGTCGCAGTGATTCGCATTGGATTAATTTATCACATTTATCATGTTCATGTTTAATCATGCTCAAATGAACAGAACACACATACAGTACAACAAAATAATGATGATTACAACAATGCGCTCTCGCATCAAACTGTAACATGGACTCCCGCCGTTTCAGTTTCCCTGATTTCAGCCAGTTGAGCATACCGTATCGCAAAAAATGAATGACGTAAGGGGCCACAAGTTGCACACACAGAGAAGAAGATAACTGCCTCTTCGCACTGGAGTAGTTTTACATGGGACCTCTCGTAATTTGTAATAATCTGGTCGTCTGTGAGTCCTGTGCGATTTCCTCAAGAAATCAGGGTAATGCCTTATCCAATCAGCAAAAGACCTGAAATCATGGTTCCAAATAGGTAGATGTCTTCAATGTACTCCACGGAAAGAACTACCAGACATACAACCCGCCACCTCTCCCACGTGTCCATCAAGTAGCCAGCTGCGAACGTTCCAACAGGGCAGTCCGGTTCACCCAAACCCAGGCTTCTCATCGAAAAAATTGTGTCAATTGCATTGAGAGACCAGTTTATCAATTCCATTTTTTTGTAGTTTGGAGAGCAGTGTGGAGAGGCTCTCTCAAAAGTAGACAGATGAGACGAGAGGAGCAAAGCAGGGGAAATAAGGGAGAGGGAGGAAAAATGCGACCTGCTTTGTTGAGAGCTGAGACAGAATATATATAACCATTAATATAATTTATATATAAAGACAAAAAGTTCATATCAGTAGACACAATATTTAAGCAAGAAAAAGAAGCAAAGTTTATCTTTTCCTTATTAATACAACACCAACAGCGACTGCTTCAAAAAGATACAAAAAAATAAATAAATAAGACAGTACAATACAATGCAGATGTAAGAAAAATACATAGGAAAGAGAAAAAAGACACAGAATTATAAATCACTACTTAAACATTTGAACTACAATGCAGCTACCAGAAGACAATTCTAAGGGTTCCACATTAATCTGACTCTTCTTTTTAACTTCAGTGTTTTTTCTATTCATTAATTTGGTCTTATTACTGTCAGGCCTAATGTTGTATTGCAATACTAATAAAGACTGCTTGTCCAAGTTCTGTGAGAGGTTTGATTAATATATGTATCATTACAGTTGATTAGACTTTTACTTTTAAAGGCTCCTCGATTTGCAAAGACGGTCTCAATTACGGCTGACGGGTGCAACATATAGGTCCATCAAATTCTTCACAGACAACATTGCTAGCCAATTGGTCAGAGAGCAATATATTGCTAAACTTAAATGCGGAATTTAGAATTTTTGCCAATAAATAATTTGGTGTGGTACTTTTTTCTGTGTATGTGGATTTTGTCTAGCACTACTCATATTCATATTTTAAAATTCCACCTCTCAAATCAATTGCATACCTTACATTCATGGTAAAAGAAAAAATGACATGTTTTTTCTTAGATAAAATTACAGATTTCATTTTTCTGTCTGAATTTTGAGTTCTGCCAGCTCTGTTTCTGTAGGTGTTCCGCATACCGTACAGAACTCTTACAGTCTGCGAATTCTGTAGAAGAAATGTCAATTAGTAGTATTTGTGCATCATGTAGATTTACTTCAGCATATACTCACAATGTTACCACCCTGCTTTTGAGGCTGCACAGTCTCTGGGTCCTGTAATACATATTTTTATTAGTACCACATCAATCATTGGCTTTACATACATTTTGGACTGGTCCATGCAACAGAAAGCTGCTAATTTCTGTTCCACGGACTGAGTCCATCATGGTCCATCCCTGGATCCCCTGCATCTGTGCAGGATCATGTTCTTTGATTTCTCCAGCGCCTTTAACACCATTCAGCCTTTTCTGATGAGTGAAAAGCTGCTCAGTACCTGTGGTACTGTTTTTAACTGGTTCAACTCCTATCTCACAGATCGACATTTCTTTGTAAGTATGGATAACTGTTCCTTCAGAACGCATGAAATTAAGTGTAGGAGCCAATTTGTGCTAAAGTTTATTGCAGATTTTAGTGTTTTCTATTATGAATTTACCTGAAGTAGGCGTGGCTCATGCGCAGTGGTTAGGCCCTGCCCATGAGCAATGCATATAGAGGAAGTACCTGCACAGGTGAAGTGGTTTTAGCAGTGTGCTAAGTGGAGTACGAGTTAAAAAGTTTTTTTGACCGTGAAATTTCAGACGTTGCTGATACTGTATAAATATAACGGACAGCTGTGTCAAGAGAACCAAGAGAAGCTTGGATATGTGTTAATGGAATGTCTGGATCTGCATTGAGAAAATAAATCGACAGACTGCAATCTGATGTGCTTTGTGAGGAAGCACACCAGGAACAGTACAGTAACATATACGAGTCAAGCGAGCCGTACCAGCCACTGTTAATACTCCAAGTGGCTTTAAATCGAAATCTGTGTGTGCCACTACATAAGTCAAAAACCTTTTGTTTGAAATCGACCTGGATCACGTCGCCGCCACAGATTTTCAGGAATTAGACGGAGCCGGGAGTCGATTGCTACGGAAGACAAGACGTGGGAATACTGAAAGGCTCCGATCTGTCAGCTGTGTAAAGAATCCATCTTCTTGTTAAAGCTGAGTGGTTAATGTGTTGTTTCCGACACCGAAGATCATCACGGTATTATTGAAACCTCGTATCAGACGGCAATGGCGGAGCTGCAAAGCAGCGACGAGGAAACTGCAGTTACCGAAGAGGACCACAGGAAAGCGATCGTGCCTACAGAAAAAGGTAATGAGGAGAAACTGCATCAGTGTGTTACTGCAAGAAGGTCAAAGTTAAGGCAGTTAACTGCAAAATCAAACCAAATAGAGCGTCTGATGGAAGATGAGAATAATGTGACACATATTGACCAGAAGGAAATGAGGAGTTACTACAAGTTGTTTGAGGAATTCCTTGGACTTAATCATTCAGTGACACTTTATTTGAAAGAAGAAGAAAGTGGATCTGACCAAAATTTGTGGTTTGAGCCCAAAAGAGCCACCTGCAAAGATTTTATGATGAAAGTGGAGAAATGGATTGCTGAAAAACGTCATGACGATTTGGTAGAGACAAGCGGAAAAAACATAACTCCCATGGACAGTATTTCAAATGTGTCTGAAAAACGTAAACCCAGCAAATCATCCAGATGCAGCAGTCTCACAAGTTCAGCAGCATCTTCTGCTACTACAATACGCTTGAAAGAGGAGGCTAAAAGAGCAGCACTCATTGCAAAGGCATCATCATTAAAGAAAAGGTAGGCACTTGATATGAAAGAAGCCCAGCTTAAGGCGGACAAAGAACAATTGGAGATTGAAACAGAGCTGGCAGCTTCTGCTGCACGACTCAAAATATATGCAGATTATGAATCACCTCAGCAATAGCTGGGTGCCACTGCAGCATCGCAGGCAGTTCAGCAGGATGATGATGATGGTCTACCCAGGTATGAAACATCATGCAGGTATGAGACATCACCACACAGACTGAAATACAGAGAGAGATCAATGTTTTCAATGAATCCACCTGCAACTAGACCAAAGGTACGTGCTGAACAGAGACAAAGCTTTCCACCAGCAGCTGAGCCACGGCAGCAGAATACGGACATGAACGAGTTGTACAGAGTGATGAAACGTCAAACTGATGTTACAGAGTTGCTTGTGGAGAATCAACGGTCGTCATGCTTGCCTCAAAGAGACATTCCTTTGTTTCATGGTGATCCACTTGAATTTCGATCCTTCATGAAGGCATTTAATCATGCTATTGACTCCAGAACTGACAATGTTGCAGAAAAATTGTATTTTTTGGAGCAATACACAAGGGGCGAATCAAGAGACTTGGTAAAGAGTTGCCAGCACATGCCATCAAGCCAAGGATATGGTCAAGTTCTGAGACTCCTGCATGAACATTATGGAAATGAGATTAAAATTGCTTCTGCTTTAATGGAAAAGGCATTTAAGTGGCCTAAAATCAAGTCAGAAGATGGCAAAGCGCTAAGAGCTTTCTCGTTGTTTCTCCTGAGCTGCCGCAACACTATGGAGTATGTTGAATACATGGACGAGCTGGACAATCCCACTAACTTGAGGGTTGTGGTATCAAAGTTGCCATACAAGCTAATGGAGAGGTGGCGGGCCCAGGCATTTGAGATACACGAGCATTGAGGGAGCAGAGTTAAATTTGCTGATCTTGTCAAGTTTGTGGACAAGCAAGCTAAAGTTGTCATGGATCCACTGTTCGGCAACCTGCTAGAGGGAACAGCAGATGAAAAGAAGGACAAAGGAAAGCTCGACAGCAAGTGATGCACAAAACCAGAAGGAAAAAGGGGAAGTTGCTTTGTCACTAATGCTACTCCAGTTACAACTGAAGGATTTACTGTGCAAAAGACAAAGGCTGAAGTGACTCGTCCCAACAGTGCTTTCAGTAAACCATGTTTATTCTGCGAAAGACATCACACTCTGGAGGAGTGTCAAAAGATGATAGGAAGTTCACATAAGGAGAAAATTGGCTTCCTCAGGAAAGCAGGATTATGTTTTGGATGCTTAACTAAAGGACATGTGAGTAAAGACTGTAAGAAAAGAATGACATGTGGTGTTTGTGCTCTGAAACATCCTAGTATGTTACATTTTGAAAAGCAAGAGAGTTCCAGCAAGGTAAATACAACAGAGGCAAAGGTGCAAAATGATGCTGTCACCCACTCTGCAGTTTCAAGCATGTCAGCAGCACCCAACATCGAAACAAGTGCATATACCGGGGCCGGAGATGACTGCATTCTCTCAATCGTACCAGTGCGTGTGAAGTCAAAGAAAGGCAACAAGGTGGTGGAGACCTATGCTTTTATGGACCCAGGTAGCTCTGCAAGATTTTGCACAGACACACTTGCCAGACAGTTGAACCTTTAGGGCAGACGTACTGAACTGGAGCTGAAAACGATGAGCCCTAAGCATCACGTGGAAAGCTATCTGCTCACAGATCTGGAAGTCAGCAGCATCGATAGCAACAACTTCATCGATTTGCCCCAAGTTTATACACAAAAAAGCATCCCAGTGGCAACAGAAAACATTCCAACACAGGAAGACATTATAAAGTGGCATTATTTCAGCGAAGTCAGAATACCTAGTATCAATGCAGATGTTGGACTTCTCATCGGGAGCAACATGCACAAAGCATTAGAGCCATGGCATGTGATCAACAGCAGAGGCAATGGGCCATACACCATCAAAACTGTTCTCAGATGGACAGTCAATGGTCCACTGAGAGCTCACACAAGCACTGACTCAGAGAACTGTGGATATTCACAAGCTACAGTAAACCGCATAGCAGTGGAGAATGTGGAGCAGCTTTTGTTACAGCAATACAATCATGATTTTCCAGAACGCCTGTGTTATGACAAGATGGAAATGTCACGCAGCCCATGATCAACAGACACTACATATCAGGCTGATGGTCATTATGTCATAGGGCTACCAAAGAAGAAAGCTGGTGTCACAATGCCCAACAATCACAGTGTTGCAGTACAAAGAACTCTTGCACTTAAAAGGAAATTCAAAAGGAATCCTGTTTTCCATCAAGAGTACAGTGACTTCATGAAGGATATGATTAAAAAGGGATATGCTGTCAGAGTCCCATGAAACCAGCTAAACTCTGCAGGGCACAGATCTTGCAAACTCCCTGGTAGGAGTGTTAACGCACTTCAGGGAGGAGGAAGTTGCTATTATGGCAGACATAGAAGTGATGTATTACCAGGTAGGTACCAGGTAGATCTGTGTCTTCCCTGAACAAGACACAGACCTCATGCGCTTCCTGTGGTGGCCTGAGGGAGATATTGAACAGGACATGGAGGAATTTAAAATGACTGTGCACTTGTTTGGTGCTACATCCTCCCCAGCGTGTGCAAACTATGCTTTAAGAAGGACAGCACAAGACAACTGCATCAAAGCATCACCAGAGGCTGTGGACACTATCCTCAACAACTTCTACATCGATGACTGCTTAAAGTCCGTCAAGCATGCAGCTCAAGCAATCTCCTTGTACAAAGAACTCAAAGCGTTGTGTTCTTCAGGAGGATTCAACTTAACCAAGTGGATAAGTAACAGCAGAGAGTTTTTGGCATGTGTGCCAGAAGATGAGAGAGCCAAGGAGGTACGAGCAGTGGACTTGAGTAAAGATGCACTTCCACTTGAAAGAGCGCTTGGAGTTCTGTGGTGCATAGAAACAGACTCATTCAGGTTCAGAATCATAGTACAGGATAAACCGGTCACGAGAATAGGGATCTTATCTACAGTGAGTTCCATTTACGATCCTCTAGGGCAGGCATGTCAAACTCAGTTTGGCTCTGGGGCCGGATCCAGACTTTCTGTTCTCAGGTGGGCCGGATCAGCAAAAGAATGTCAACTCCAAATATTTAGCTTTGTTTTTCAGTACTATGCTTTATCATTCAGCCTACATTTGTAGCCTACCCTACATATTATAATCACGGATAACAAGGGATCTTTTCTAAGCACAACACATTTATTCAAAACCAATGGGAAAAAAATTATTTTTCATGTTGGGCCGTGAATGTGTTAACAACTGGTTTATTTTAACAGTTGAGTGAATGCAGTTTTACACCTGAACCAAATCACCACACTAAACAAAGTCAAGTGGGAGCTATAAAAAAAAAATATTTTCGCCTTAATTGTCATACTGCTTTGAAATAAATGAAAAAAGAAATACAAAATAAAATAAAATAAATAAATAAATAAATAAGTTATAGCAGTGCATGGGCAATAGGATTAGACTACATCAGATCAAACTACTAGGCTGGGCCTACTGAAGTTGAGAATATACTGCACAATATTAATTGTCTTTAATATGACATACTTGTCTTTATGATGAGTGGCGCCGAATATTAAACTCTTTGAACACTGCAACTTGCTGATTACATACCAAGCACACTGGTTTTGCATTCACTTCTGTGAATAAATACTTCTCGGTCCATGTCTCCTGGAAAACTCTGCACTCCGTGTCCACTCTTCTTTTTTTTTGACAGTGCCATTTTGGGAAGGGTGTGTTGACCGATAACTTGTTTAGTAGTGGTGAATGGTGAAGCAAGATTGCCGGTTTATTTTTACTTGGACACATCACGTTGCGAATGTTTATTTCCTGTGACTAACTCGTGTCAGTGCCGCATGCTTGACGTGAGCGCTTTTACACATTTACTGCCCTCTAGCGGCCGGAGGGAGCATTTGGTTTGTATTTATTTTAAAAAATCACAACTTTTAATAGAAATTAGCTAGAGACTCGCTTCTTTTTTTGACATACTCAGAAATTTATGCCGGGCCGGATTAAATGACCCAACGGGCCGGGTCCGGCCCGCGGGCCGTATGTTTGACATGCCTGCTCTAGGGCAGGGCTGGGCAATTAATTTCTACAGGGGGCCGCATGAAAAACCTGAACAGTGTTGGAGGGCCAAACCAAATGATAACTTGAACTTTATTCTGCTCAATATTAATTTTCTCCCATTGTAAAGACCAGTAAATTATATATGTTGATAAGCTGCTACTGGTAATCAGAAACATAAGAATATTCTGTAAACAGAGTTTTGGTGTAGGTTGAAGTGGAAAATCAAACACAATGGATCTGTAGTTTTGGATATAACGCATTGGAATGTTGGAAACTTTGTCCTCTTTGGAAAACTTCAGTGGATCATATAGCTACATGAATTATTTTCTGTATCTCAATAAATCTCTATAAATGTTTAACCCTTTAAGACCTGAATGTCCGTCTGCCCACAAAGAGAAGCTTGCTGTATTTGAATTACCGTAACTCCCCGATGGAGAATATTTAAGTTGCGCTTTCTAGAAAAAACGCTGCCATTACGATAATGATGACGCACCAATGCTGTCGGCTGCAGGTTGGAGAGCAACGATCACGGAGCCCCAGCAAGAGAGAGTTGTTTGGAGGAATTTGTTGGTAAAAACAAGGTTAGTTATACCCTTGAGATGTCATGAAGCTCTTCCAGGCAAAAGCACAACTAACCAGTGTTCAGTCACAATGAATATTATCAATAGTGCAAACCACTGTGACTTACGGTAATTCAAAATCGGCCGCTTTGACGGATGCCAGCGATCTGTTCAGGCTTTGGGGGTTAATAGATGGCAAGAAGCTGTTTCAATCTTACTTTTTGAAGAATTGACAAACTAACAGTGCGATGACGTAAATAACACATCATGGCTCAAAATAAAAGCAACACAGTTGTATTGCATGTACAGCATAAATAGTTGTTCATCTGTGCTTATGACTGACATACCGCGGGCCAGACGGGAATGCCCAAAGGGCCGTATGCGGCCCGCGGGCCGTAAAATGCCCAGGTCTGCTCTAGGGTTTCTGTCTCCATTCACCCTCTCTGCAAAAACACTGTTACATTAGCTGATCAAAGAAAAACTCACTTGGGATGAGCGCGTTCCAGACAAGCTTGCTCAGAAGTGATTTGCATGGCTAAATGATTTGAAGCAACTGTATACATTCACTGTAAGAAGATGTTTAAAGCCTGCAGGATTCGGAGATGTTGTGACAGCCCAACTTCATCATTTCGCAGATGCAAGCGAGAGTGGATACAGGACTGTATCATATCTCAGATTAACAAATAATGAAGGACGAGTACACTGTGCATTTATGCTTGGAAATTCAAGGGTTGCACCCTTAAAGCAAATAACAATCCCACGAATGGAGTTAACAGCAGCAGTAGTAGCTGTGAACATAGACAAGATGCTGAAAAAAGAAGTTCAAATGGATCTACAGGAATCAGCATACTGGACAGACAGTACAACGGTCTTGAAGTACATTGAGAACAACACACGTAGGTTCAAGACTTTTGTTGCCAATAGGATTTTCACTATTCGGGAATAGACCAAGCCAGCACAATGGAACTACGTCAATACAGCAGCAAACCCAGCAGACTGTGCATCCAGAGGCCAAACAGCAGCCAAGCTAATGAGCAACCTTAGTTGGATTCAAGGTCCATAATTTTTGCAAGAGCCAGAGAAACCAAAACAGCTGGAAATTAAAGAGGATGACATCGAGGTGAGAAAGTCAGTTACCACTAATCTCATCAGTACAGCTGAAAGCACAGAACCTGTGAACAAACTCATCCACCATTAGTCTAGCTGGTATAAATTAACAAAAGCGGTGGCATGGATACTCAAGCTCAAGGAAATACTCATGCAAATAAGGAAAAAGAAAATGGATCTGCTAAAGAAAGACAGCCAGTCCCAAACAGGCCAAGAGAGACAACAGGCCAAAGAGCAAATACAAACCTACAAAGCAACAGCAGGTAAACAAGCTCTAACTGTCGAAGATACAGTATAAAAAGAGCAGAGCATGAAATAATCCGTTTCTGTCAAACCCAAAAGTTTCAAGATGAAATCTCAAGTTTGAAAAAAGGAAGCCATAACCTAAAGAAAAGCAGCCTTCTGTCTAAACTGGATCCAATACTTCAAGATGGAGTGTCAAGAGTTGGAGGCCGGCTCAGGAAATCTTGTATGCCAGCAGAGGCCATGCACCCAGTTATTATACCTAAAGACTCTCACATCACCACTCTGATACTGAGAGATACCCATGAAAAGATTGGACACTGCGGAAGAAACTATATGTTATCCCAGCTGCGTCAAAGGTTTTGGATCCCCACTGCAAATTCCACTGTAAGGAAATTTCTGTCAAGATGTGTCATCTGCAGAAAGGTCAGATCAAGGGGAAAGGAACAAAAGATGGCCGACTTGCCCAAAGACAGACTTCAGCCAGACAAGCCACCATTCACACATGTTGGCGCAGACTATTTTGGACCATTGTTGGTTAAAAGAGGACGTTCAATTGTGAAGAGATACAGAGTATTATTCATATGTCTGACAACAAGAGCCGTACATATAGAGATTGCCCATACATTGGACACCGACTCATGCTTGAATGCAATCAGAAGATTCATGTGCAGGAGAGGTGGGGTATCCATAATTCGTTCAGACAACGGCACCAACTTTGTTGCTGCAGAACGAGAGCTTCATGATGCCATACAACATTGGAATCAAGCCAAAATACAAGACACACTTCGTCAAAAGGAAGTAGAGTGGATGTTTAATCCTCCTACAGGCTCGCACTTTGGAGGTATTTGGGAAAGGCAAATACGGTCTGTGAGGAAACTCCTAAAGTCTATACTTAAAGAACAAACAGTTGATGATGGATCCCTGCAGACACTGATGTGTGAAATCGAAGCAATATTAAATGACAGACCAATCACAACATCATCTGATGATCTGAGATCTGGACTGTTTAAGAAAGAAGTATTCACGCAGAAGATGGAAGCAGGTACAGTACTTAGCCGACATGTTGTGGAAGCGCTGGGTACGTGAATATCTTCCTCTTCTACAGGAGCGTCAAAAATGGACCCAAGTGAAACAGAACCTCAGCCCTGGAGACATAGTAATGATTGTTGACGACTCTGCACCAAGAAATTCTCGGGTCTTAGGTCGTGTCATCCAAACCCTTCCAGACGCAAAAGGACTCGTGCGCAGAGTGTTGGTTAAGACAAAATCCTTGGAAAGACCTGTTGAAAAACTGTGTCTTGTATATGAAAAGGACTTATAAAAGACTCTTATGTGACTCTGTGAACTGTAAAAAACAAAAAAAAACAACAACAAAAAAAAAAGGATAAAAATGTACTTTTTATAATGTAACAGTACAGTAACATATACGAGTCAAGCCAGCCGTACCAGCCACTGTTAATACTCCAAGTGGCTTTAAATCAAAATCTGTGTGTGCCACTACATTAAGTGTGGGGTGCCCCAAGGGTAAATTTTAGGGCCAACTCTTTTTAATCTCTACATGTTTCCTCTTGGGGAAGTCATCAGGGGACACAGCATCAACTTTCATAGTTATGCTGATGATATACAGCTGTATAACGCCGTGTCTCCTGATGACACAGGGCCAATTGATGCCCTTTTAAACTGTATTTTAGATATTAAGTCATGGATGGCAGAGAATCTCCTACAGCTCAACCAGGACAAAACAGAGGTTTTAGTCATTGGTCCTGAACGCCAGAGAGAGAACATTTTACCAAAACTACAGGATTTTAAGGTATCACAATCTGTTAAAAATCTGGGCGTGATTTTAGACTCTGAGCTAACTTTTATTCCGCACATCAAAAATGTAACAAAGATATGTTTTTACCATCTTAAGAATAGAGCCAGACTCCACCCGTTTCTCTCTCAGGCTAACACGGAGTTGCTGATGCATGCTTTTATCTCCTGTCGTCTGGATTATTGTAATGCTCTGCTCTCTGGGCTTCCTAAAAAGAGCATTTACAATTACTACAGAATTCAGCCGCTCGTGTGCTGACAAGGACCAGAGGGCGAGAGCACATTACACCAGTTTTAAAATTGCTGCATTGGCTCCCCGTGCATTTCAGGATCAATTTTAAGGTTCTTTTAGTAGTTTTTAAATGTCTTAATGGTCTTGGGCCTTCTTATCTGTCTGACTTGCTTTTACCATATCAACCCTCACGAACCCTGAAGTCCTCTGGCACCGGCCTTTTAACAATACCACAAGTTAGACAGCTAGGACACACGGGGAGGTGGCATTCAGTTATTATGGCCCCCGACTGTGGAACAGCCTGCCAGAGAATCTCAGGGCTGCAGAGACTGTTGATACAAGACTCATCTCTTTAATTATTGCTTTTACATGATTTTATTTAATTTATTTTTTATATCATATTTTATTATACATATTCTTATTAGAGTCACTAGTGTTTTTCATGCATTTTAATACTTTTACTTCACTCTTCTTAGTACTTACTTATTTAGATAATATATTTGTATTACTTGCTTTTTTCATTTTATTTACTTATTTTATCTATTCATTTTATTATTTTATTTATTTATTCTTTCCCTACCACATCTTACTGTTTTAGTCTTTTAATTCTCCAGTGTTTCCTTGTGGGGGGCTGCCACGCTTGGGGCGCGGTCCTGTGGGTCCCTTCAGCCCCTTCACCTGGGTGGTTGGACTCCCTACACTTAGGTGTGGGGCCCACCTCTCTGCCCGGGTCGGGGTGAGCCTCGCAGCGGCACCCCTTTGGTTGCATGGACGGGCCCCCCTAAAGGAACATCCTCATTGTCTTAAGCCTCAGTGCCCTGCCATGTCTCAACAGCTCTTACATTGTATATGGGTGTGTCTGTGTAATGTGTGTACTTATGTGTGGGGTGTGTGTGTGTGTGTGTGTGTGTGTGGGTGGGGAGGGAGTGGGTATGTTCTTGATTAGTTTCTTGTAATATTTTATGTTTTTATTTGTGAAGCACTTTGTGTTTCATTATCTGTTATTGCATGAAGGGTGTTATGTAAATAAAGTTTAATTTGATTTGATTATTCCAATAAAAGTAAAATTACTGAAGCATGGCATTGAAAAAAGACATGGCTACTACAGCCTATCTGTTTTAAAACCTCCTGTCAACTCATTTCCTGTCCTCTCACTTTCTAATGGCTGTAGAGTCTGCCTACCTGCTTGGAGGGCATTACACTCCTGCCTGGTTTCTCAGGGCCACTACTGAATTATCCATCTTTTTCATCTTCTCCTGGCAACAAAAGAATCACTTGGGAGATCGGTCTCACAAAAAAAATCTTGGGGTACATTTATCGGTCATCCTGAGCTCAACCTTGCGTATCTTCCCATCTTCACTTTGGATTGTGGAAGTGACCAGGGTCATTTCCCACTCACCTGGACCTGATCATCGTTAAAAAGCAAAACTTCACCCACTATCAGGTTGCGGTCGCTGATGTGCCATTTTTCCCTAGCCTGAAGGGTTGGGAAATACATCTCCAACGTGTCCAAAACAAGTCTGCAAGTTTCTGTACTTGTTTTCATTGACTTCTGAACCTTCTGAGCATCCATACGTATGTGCTCAGAAGGTAAATCTGCCATCATTTGTTCTTCCATCTTGCCCTGTAGTTTATGGCAAATGACACAAGTGTGCAGGATGGAGGTAACAAGCTGTTAAGGGCTCCCTCTGTAAACTGGCAATCTTGATGTTTCCGTTGGTTGTAGTAATGATGAACCAACAGCATGGAGACATGATTGTCTCTGGACAAGATGGCAGTATTTCTCTCTCCACTGCTCACAGGCGCCTTCTCCGCCTTGAAAACCTCTCTCCATGATGGGGTGCAGTCTGTAAAGAGAGCTGTGCTTTGAAATGGTAGTCCCACTGAGAAGTGCTGTAATTTTGTCCTGGTAAGATTCTGCTTGGGCTGACCTGATGACCTGCTCTGCTTGATTAAGCTCTTCTGGAGTGCGGACAACAGCACAGTAATGCCAACCCTTATGACACTTGGATTGATTGACGGTCTGATAAGTACGCAAAATGTGAATTAGGAAAGCTACAAATGAAATCCAATACGAGAATCGCTTCAAGCGGTCAGCAGTGAGTCCTTTGGTGTGAACCTGCATCTTGAAACTCATCAGTTCCGGTCACACTTCCTTGTCAGCATCAGGATCGACCAGTTCATAAAATCCAAACATTTTGGGACTTTTGTCAGCCTTGTAAAGAAAGTCTAGTCCAGAAAACCAGGTTGGCTTTCCTAGTTGAGAAGTTCGTACTGATCTTGCGACAAGGTCTGCTGGATTGTGTTCGCTGGGTGTATAAATCCATTGTTGAGTTGCTGTTGACTGATTAATGTGCTGGACTCGGTTATGTGCAAATAGAATCATTTAGTCTTATTGTACATGTAGCCCAGAATAACTTTGCTGTCACAATAGAAATTGACACTGTTTGGCATGAAATCAGTTTCCTCTTGAATGAGTTCCATGGCTAGAACTGTTGCTCATAATTCCAGTCGAGGTACTGTAGGCTTAGACCATAGACCTAACTTCTCCTTCCCAATGATTGATCCAACATGGATTTAGCTTTCTCCATCTGTCACCCTGAGGTAGGCCATCTGCTAATGGCTGCCATTATCTTCAGATGGGGATGGCAAAGGGCTGCTTCAGGGGTTGGGATTTCAGACCTGTTGTCTAGAATCTGGTTACACTCTATAAGCTCTGGTAGGGCAAAACTCATGGTGCCGTCCAATGATTCCACTTGAAAACCCGCTGCTCTCCTTCCAAACATGTCAGCTTGATCAGTACAGGTCCTGAGTGATTAGGGAATCTCACAACTCTGAATGTTGAACATGTCAAAGACCTCAGGCTGGAAAGGGCCAGCCTGGAAAGGCCCTTAGGATGGACTGTAACGTGGCAAATCTTTGAGCACGTCTGCCTACTTGGCCTTCACCACAAACATCTGTGCATTGGGAATCACCAGTGGTTACAACTCTTTCCTCCTCCCTGCCATAGTCTGATGGACTTGAACCCTTGTATTGAGGAAGGGTCATACTAGGGTGCATTGCCATTTTTGACGTTCACTGCCACACTCCCTGCACTTTAAACACCTTGCAGTCCTTGGCTAGGTGGGAAGTTGAAGAATATTCCAAAAACATATTCCACTTCCCTTGAGGAAAGCTGTCCTCTCCTCAAGGGATTTTTCTCTGAAGCCTCTGCATCTTCTGAGGAGGTGAGGTTTGTTGTGCAACTGGCAGGTTTTTAGTCCCTTTTGTCAGGAGTGCCCCCTCCTGGATCCTCAACCTGGGAAACATCTGGTTTCCGAAAAGATGAAAGTTCTTGCATGAGAATACCTGCTATTCGACTTTTCCATTCTGAGTTTTTTTTCCATCTTGCTTATGGAGATAGTAAAACTGGGGTCGTTCCTGATTCAAGCTTCATAGCAAATGAAACCAGTTAAATGTAAAAATTGAGGAAAAACAGTCACCATTTTCATCTTTGTATCTTGGTCCATGGGAAACCCATTTCTCCTGCAGTGCATAGGCTAACTTCTCCATCAAGAGGTCCCCAATGTTTAATGTAGTCTTTGTTGGAGATTTTAGGAAAACTGTACTTTTTGTAGAGGGCACAGTCAATAATTTCAGAGGCCTGGCCCAGGCTGAAAGCTGCTTCAGGGTTGTTGATGTGAACTGCATGTATCCTCTTCACTCCCTCTCTTGGCTCCCTGACTCTTTCCCAAGCCATCCCAAGGTCTAGTTCTTCATTGGATGAGAGATCCAGGTCAGTTATAGCGTTGACAAATGATGGCTGCCATGCACTGTAACGTTCTGGACTATCTTCTAATTGGACAAATTTGTCTGGGACTGAAGGACGGAGCTAGGCAAGGATTTCTGGGATTCCTCAAACTTCCAATTTGGGGTCTATTGGCAGCAGGTGTTGGAAGGGGAGTATAAGCACTTGTCAGAGTCTCCTCCATCTTGAATGGCCTTCCATGCTGACTGTCAGGGGGAGAGTGGGGCCTTTTTAATGCAGGTAGAGATGCAGGGCTTCCCAGGTATGAGGCAGCTGTTGTTTGGACTTGTAGTAAAAAATGAATTATTGCCTTAATCAGACTATAACAGGAGAACTTAAGTGCATATAAACATATTACTCCAATTAAAATGACTCATTATCTGATTAAGACACCTAGATAATGCGATTGGAATTCGATGTTCCCCGGCATGTATACGGTAACCACAGTTTTCAATCAGATAATGCATGTGCACATGCTCCATAACCACTGCGATGACATGTGACCCTGGAACAAAAACATCCAAGAAAGACGGTCACAGAAGAAGAAGGTAAACAGAGTCACTATTCCACAACCTTGGACTATTGACATCACTCTGCTCCTGGATCAGTGACTTCCTCACCAACAGGCCCCAGGTGGTGAGGATAGGGAAGTCCACATCTGCCTCACTGATCCTCAGCACTGGCATGCCATAAGGCTGTGTGCTCAGCCCAGCCCTCTTCACCCTCTTCACACATGGCTGCATGGCCATCCACTCCACAAACACAGTACCAACGTTGTGGGTCTCATAACTAACAACGATGAGACCCACTACAGAGAAGATGTCCACAATCTAACGCAGTGTGGTTCAAGGAATAACCTGCTGCTGAACATCACCAAGAGCAAGGAGGTTATAGTGGATTACAGGAAAGTCCAGGAAGACTGAACACGATCCTCTTTGTATAGACGGGGAGGCGGCGGAGCTTGTGGACAGTATAAAGTTCCTGGGCATCCACATTTCCTCGGACCTCTCCTGGCCTGCCACTTTATTACGTCCTGCGGCTTTGTTGATGTTAATCCTCCTCAGGGTAGAGCTGATTTGGTGAAGCTGCACAAGAGGTTGATGTTGTTATTTCCTAACCCTAACCCTTCTGTCGGAGAGGCCTAGTTTCTTCAAAGCTAGGTGTATTGAAGCGTGCAAAGAAACTGTTCAGGGTGTTAGGGAGGTGGGATCAAGACTGACCTGCTGGTTGCTGCACTCAAAGTCTGTTAATGTCACCAACCTTTCAAGCACTTCATAATGTCTAAGGACCCATCTGTGACTGAGATACCACTACTTTGACTTAAATATTTTAATTTTAAGAAATGGGAGGATGTGGCTGGGGTTGTGATGATTTCAATAGTTTCAATAATTTATTCCTGTTATACTCACAAACTGTCTCACAGATCATCAGGTATGTGTTATATTACTAGATCCTAGGTGTTTCCTTCAGCTTGATGTATGTATCTATGACAGAAGTTTGTTTATCTTGTTTCTCCTGCTCTTCTTTTCACTCTTTCTTCTCCGTTTCTACCTGGCTGGCCTTCGACAGATGGGTCCCTCCATATGAGCTGGGTTCTGCTCAAGGTTTCTTCCTGTTAAAAGGGAATTTTTCCTTGCCACCGTCGCCCTCAGTCTTGCTCTGGAGGTTGCAGGCTGGTATTTGTGAAGCGTCTTGAGACAATTTGTATTGTTATTGGCGCTATATAAATAAAACTGAATTGAATTGAATTGAATTGAATTGAATTAAATAGCCTTTCCTGCTGGGGAAATTGGTGGCAAGTGTCTCTCAGAGCGTATACTCCCTGGTTGCTTGTAAGGGTGTATTAGCATCATTCAGTGCGTTTACGTGCACGTGAAAAGAACAAATTATTGCCTTAATCGGACTATAACAAGAGAACTTAAGTGCATGTAAACATGTTACACTGAAAAAAAAAATCGGAGTTCTCATTATCCGATTGAGACACCCAGATAATGTGATTGGAAGTAGAGTTTCTCCGGCATGTGTACGGTAACCGCAGTTTTCAATTGGATAATGCATGTGCGCATGCTTCACAACCAGTGCGCTGGCAGATGACCCTCAAACAAAAACATCCAAGAAAACAGGTTGCAGAAGAAGAACATAAATGGAGTCGCTAGAAGAACCGCCTAAAGGATAGTTCGCAACTTATCTGCACTAGAAGTAGCACGAACATTACATACAAGATTAAAAAATATACTATTGTCTCTATGGTTGTTGTTTGAAATGCTGGTCTGCGCGCATGTTACCTGCACCAGAAGTAGCGTGAACATTATGTACAAGATTAAAAAAATTTACTATTATCCCTATGGTTGTTGTTTGGAATGCCGGTCTGCCGCATGAACGATTCTTATTTATTATATGACGTAATAGGTCAACCGCAAAGCGAGCCATATTAATGTGGTATAACCCGCTGAAAACACACATATCGCCACCTAGTGTGGAGGAGGAGGACATGTTCCCATCAGTTATTCGATTTTCTTGTGCTGCATGTAAACTGGGACAAGGACTGTAGTCAGAAAGTCGAATTTTGAGCATAGCTCGATTAAGCTCTGCATGTAAAAGCACTGACTGTTGCACTGTACTGGTTATTTTCCCTACACTGGTCCTACGGCTATTGGTCAAATGTGTAGCTCATTTTATATCCATATATTAAACTTATAATTTAATTTGGATATCATATATGATTTGATGTAGGCTACTTATATTTACATTACATAATTGTCATCAACATGTTCCATATCACAACTAAGAATGACACACTATCACAGCAAAAATGTTTAATTTGTGCTTCCGAGTGTGCCATATGCCGAAGTGTCCTTGAGCAAGACTGAATCCCCAGTCACTCCCAGTGCAACTGGCAGTGGTGTGTGAATGTGTGTGTGCTTGTGTGAGCGAATGGGTGGATGTGTCTCTGACTGTAAAAGCGCTTTGAGTACCTAGGTGGAAAAGTGCTATATAAGAGCAAGAGCAAGACCATAAGTTTAAAGTTACATTAGGAAAATATCCTCAAATTTCTCTCAAACAGGTACGGTAGGCCACTTACAGCTCTGTTACTCTACACTCAATGATGTAATCTTACATAAAAACAAGTTCTAATTAGAATGTCGGAGATATATTTCAATACATATATATACATATATATCCCTCTCAACACCTTCACAAAACACTGGCAAGCTAACGAGAAGCTTCAGCAACATTCATTCGTTCATTCAACCCTGCTGCTATAAGGAATGATACAGGAAATCGCTCCTCCCAATTGCAATAAGACTTCACAACTCATCTACCTTTGTCAGAGCTACCATCATAGAACTGCACTAAATCTACCTGTCAACTTTTGTTACCTGTGCACTTCAAATATATCTTGTATATGGTTCACAGTGGTTCATCAGTAGGGGCCCAAGACACCACATTTTTATTCATTAAAATTAATAAAAAATAGAATGAATAAATAAATCAGACTTTATCTTCCCTATCCTTCCTCCTCCCCCTCCACTATCTCCCACTATCCTTAATTTTTGAATTTATTATCACTATAATTATTAATTGTTTTGTATATGTCTGTTTGTTTTGTCTGTTTTATTTATTATCATTATTACTTTCTTTTCTTTATTATTGTATTAACTACGCACACACAAATACACATTGTTCATATCTTTGTTGTTCATATCTGTATTGTCTGTACTGTACTGTCCAACAAATAAATAAAAAAAAGTATATCTTGTATAGTCAAGTACTTATATGCATATATTATACCTATACTATATATCATATTATATAATATCTTGTGTATCTGTGTATATATACACACATATATATACATTCATTAATACATGTGTACATGTTATATATTGTAGTTATGTACATATGCTCACCTCGCACATATGACACATTTCTTAGTATTATTATTACAAACTGTTGCTGCTGCCATTATTAGTGCTATAAACTGTTATAATACTGGTATTATTATATTATATACTATATATACTATACTACTATCATATACTGTTTTAGTTACAGTAACATTACCATCATATCATCAGTACTACTGCAATCATCTTGTACTGCACCTTAAATACCCATGTATCTTGTGTTTTTTAAGTGTCCTCATCCTATTCTGTGTTTTTATTTTTGCTGTTATATTTTTTTTTAAGTCTAAGAAAAAAACTAAAGATTCTCAAGTGAAAAAAAAAATAGCTCTGCTTACGGCACTTGAACAGTTTTGTGTGAATACAATAGATGTTTTCTACTAGAGGGGAAGGATCCACTATTCCATACTCATGGAATGTAGTTCACATTATGTAAACAACTGAACTGACCACCATGTGTTAGACTGGAACTTGAAAATCATAGACTTGGAACAATGTTGCTAGGTTTGATTCCCTTTCACAGCTGACTTTTATTAAAGGCTCATCAGTTAATGAAATTGCAAATTAAATGAGATCACATATACCGTCTTTGCAGGGCCCCATTGTGCTTTGGTTATGTTCATAAATCTTGCCAACACTTAAACCACTTGCTTAATTGAGCTATGCTCAAAATTAGACCTTCTGACTACAGTCCTTGTCCCAGTTTACATCCGATTTTCTTACACTGCGTAAGAAAATCGAATAACTGATGGGAACATGTCCTCCTCCTCCACACTAGATATGATATGTGTGTTTTCAGTGGGTTAATACCACATTAATACGGCTCGCTTTCCGGTTGACCTATTGCATCACATAATAAACAAGAGTCGTTCATGCGGCAGACCAGCATTTCAAACAACAACCATAGGGACAATAGTATATTTTTTAATTTTATATGTAATGTTCGCGTGTGTCGTGTGCAGAAGTTTCACTGCAATTGTGGGGTTTATAAGGGATGGACAGGAACAGGAGTACAAGAATGTAGTGAACAACTTAGGGTTGCAGCCATACTGTAGACTTGAGATATAAAAAAAAATCAGAGCTGTTTCTGTTTCCTCAGGAGACTGATCGTTTAATATCGACCAGTCTCCTGGTCAATATACTGCTGCTGGAGATGCTCTAACAGACTTTTGTTGCCATGACCACCACTCTCAAACTGCCAACGGAGACGGTAAACAACATCTCCTTTCACTGCATCTACTGGCTCGGAGCCCGAGGAGGAGGGGTCTATAACACAGTCCTGAATCCCTCAATAGATTGGTCCCATAACTCAGTACACACAAAAAAAATCAAAATCAGCCAAAGTCCACAATGAATATATGGATAAGTTTGGACTTTGCGATGGTTGGAGAATCAAATACCCAACAAAGAAGAAAGACACCCTCTTTTCCCCAGTGCACCACTCTTTTTCTAGAACTAGAACTGACTTTTTTCTGTCAACAAATCTATTGTACAAAGAATCAACACCAGTTATACATCCTATTCTAATTAGTGATCATGCACCGGTGTCCCTCCACCTTAACCTGATTAGCATGTTGCAGTGTAGAAACACAGAAGGCATTGTTTTATCACTTGATGCTGAGAAAGCCTTTGACAAAGTTATCTGGACTTTCCTCTTTGCCACCCTTAAAAAATTTCGGCATTGGAGAGTCATTTATCCACTTGGTCTCTGCACTGTATAATTCATGGGCATAAATATCTCACCTAAACTATAGTTAGCACAACTGAACTTTGATTTACTCCTGTAGAAAATCTGTGATGACCTGAGGCGCTGGACCAATCTTCCCATCTCTCTGATGGGACGCATAGCAACAGTTAAAATGAAAATTTTACCACAAATTAATTATCTATTCTCCATGATCCCATTGAAACCCACAGCAAAATGGTTCCAGAACTTAGATTCTGCAGTCACCAAATTTTACTCAAAAAACAAACAGGCAAAAATTAGCCTTGCCACCCTTCAAAAAAAAAATAAAAAATGGAAGGAGGACTAGATGCACCTAACTTTATGAATTACTACCTAGCAAAAGGGCTGCAATACATGCAATACACCAATCGGATAAACCCAGAGGCAGATTACAATTTGTAATAGAACAGGCTGACTGCCACAACATATGCATGCAATCACCCTTAAGCGTCACAACTGCTTCAAAAACCCTATTATTCCCTCCACCCTATCTGCTTAGTGGAAAAGTCTAGAGGCCAGGCTCCCAACTGGAATCCTGTAGGTTCTCCCTCATTTGGCACAACTCTGACTGTAAATAACAACGTCCCTCTTCATCAAAAGAATCACCCACCTTCATCACCTCTTACAGGGAAACTTACTTATGAATCACACAGATTTATTTGAGACATTTGAAATAAGAAATGGGAACTTCCTCTAATACCTACAGGTGATCAAGACAATTAGGAAGAAAATTCCAATGCTCCAGGATAGCATACAGCCTCCACAATTCATCACCAAAATTATGTTATTAATATTATATATAAGTTGCTATCAATCACCCATTCTATACACCTACCAGTATTAAAATTGGAAGCAGATCTGTCCCTGTCTACGGACTTTGATTTCTGGACCCAGATCTGCCAAAATGTATTTAAAAATCGAATTTACAGCTGATCCAGTTCAAAGAAATCCACAGATCACACACAACTCAATACAAGATGCATAGAATGGGCTTCTCCCAATCCAACATATGCACGCAATGCACCCAAAACTATTCAGATCCCTATTTCGACGCTCTCTGGCTCTGTTCTCCGGTACAGCACTTCTGGTCATTATTAACACAGAAGCTCGCCTTAATTTTGGACTGCAGAATCCCATTAGCCCCTAACTTGTGCCTCATTGGTAACCTGGAAACAATCAGTCTATCTCACCATCTATCACATCCTGTCCTCTTAGCTCTCACCATCGCCAAGAAAACAATCCTAATGAACTGAAGAGCAAACAGTCACTAAACATTTCTCAATGGTTGAACCTTCTTTCAGAATATATATTATGGAGAAAATATCTGTTACCCATAAAAACCAGTTGACTCTGTTTGCAAAAAAATCGTCTGTATTCTGCGACTCCCTCAACCTTAATTTACATCTCGACTTTGCCTGCTATCTTATGCCATTTGCTTTACTCATTGCAATGCAATATTAATATTTCTCTACAGTGATACCTGTTATCTGCGATAGGCTGGCGACTTGTCCAGGGTGTACCCCGCCTCTCACCCGATGCCAGCTGGGATAGGCTCCAGCAACCCCCGCGACCCTAGTGCAGGATTAAGCGGTACGGAAGGTGAGATGAGATAACGGTTATGGAAAATATTTTACTGCCCTCCACACCCGGGTTCACAATGTCGGATCTCCGGAACACAACACCTTGAAGCATGCATTAGGGGTGCACTCCTCTTTTACACCCCTGGGTAGATTTCTGGCCCTCAGTGGTCTACCCGACTGAACTTTTTGTTTTTATGTCCTTGTTTCATTTTGTTTTTATCATTTAATCTCTCATTTATAAACATACATTCACACACAACACAGCCCAGACATAGCATATAACCTTCTATATTGTTCAATGTCCTGCACCAACTGTTGCCCTTATCTGTAAGTGCTTTAGTTGTTTTTCTTAAGAAAAAATAATTTAAAAAATGATGAAGTGAGAGAAAAAAAAACTTTCACATCAACATATTCACATCTGAAGCTGCTCCAAAATGTGGGGATTGGACAATTCCTGAAATCATTCTTTCACTTAAGTCCTCATAAGTTCAGTGAAGAGGAGTCTTAATAATCAGTGCACAACCTAGCCTTTGGGAAAACATGATTTTCTTCTCAATGTATGTGGAGAAATTCCATGGAACTCTGTCTATCCCTGTGGCAAATAATAAAACCTCCCCTAGGCGAGGAAAGCCTGGTCTGATTAGGGTAGATGACATCCATTGCACTGTGGTGGGTACAGCTCTTACATAGGAATCTGGACGATTTTATTAGTCTTCCAAAACCATGCCAACCCAGAATTGAGGCCAGGACGAAGAGTTGTAGTCTTACACACTTCTCTGCAACTTCCCTAAGGCTGTCACCCAAAACTCCCCAAACTGCTCCGAGATTCTTTAAATCAAGAAACAAAAGAGTTATTCACAACAACCTAATAAATAGAACAATTTCTCATATGCCAACTATAACTGGGATGCTCCATTAGTGCAACTAGTTGCAACACGACAAATGATGTTCATTCTCCAGTGTGTTAACAATGTCGAGACTGCAGCGTCTGATTATGCACTAATGAAGATTTATAATTTAAAAAAAGAACCAGAATAAATAGATAGTCCTTGAGATAGTCTTTGATAGTCCAGATAAAGATAGTCCTTGAGAAACAAACTAATATCCAACATAAATTTTAATGTGTACAATCACAGATATTGCACTTAAAGCTTTCATTAAAGGAATATGCAATGCAGCCAGAAACTACTAATTACCAAGCACATTAGATACATTAAACACAGAGGGTGTTGGCATCATTATCATTATTATTACATCACTAAAATGCTACTCTGTAGTTTAACACTCACACAAAGAGGCAGTAATCCCAGCACAGGCATAACGTGAATTTTGAGGATGCGAGGATTTTAGAATTGACAACAATATGTTAGTACAGTACTAGTAAAGCCGTTGGCTGTGATGCTACAGCTCTCAGTGCTTCTTCATATAGTCAAGAACACGCAGGATATGCAGGAAGAGGTTGACAATGTCCAGGTAGAGGTTGATGGAGGCCAAGATGTGTTCCTCAGGGGAGAGCTGCTTCATCAGCATGTTGGTATCATAGATGATGAAGCCACAGAAGACAAGTGCCCCAGCACCAGCCAGGACCAATTCCGTACTATTAGTGTTGAAGAAAAACTAGAAAGAACAGAGACAGTGATGTGAGCAACATCTGATAGGGGCGGAATGACTGTAAGCAATTCCAGTGTTTTTCGTTAAAAGCCCACATGTACTGTAGGTGAAAGACCCTAATCTTCACCTGTACTGGGTAATTGCTCAGATTGTTCAAATAGTACTGTAACTGTCAGAGTTTCACTTACTCCTTCAAATACTCTGTTGCCTATTTTTGTAATGCACCCAAAATTACAAGCAATTCTGATTCAGAAAATCTTATTTGTCCCGAGGAGGCAATTTAAGGCGCAGTGAGCAGCATAACATACAAGTACAAGATACTTTTAAGGAACAAAAACAAAAGAATAGAACAATACAATATACAGTTGTGGAAAAAAAAAAGTTTTCAGACACCCCACCTCTTCAAGTGCAATTTCTTTTAGTACAGTCTGTTACGGCCCCTGCTGTCCACTTGGGATAACTGACCAATGGTATATAACAATGTTTTCTTCCAAGGTGATCAGCTGATCCACCCAGATAATTACTCATTGCGAGCACCTGGGCCCGCATGGAATGGATGATGATTCTCACCTTGGTTCGTCGCTGCTTGGTTCGGTGGCTCTCTCACCAGCATTTGCATATTTTGTTTGTCGTTCTGTTTAGTTTGTCTATACAACACCACACACTTCATATTCCACACACTCACCTGTACATTACTGATGATACAGACTAACACATCTCATACTTGTATTTTTTTCTTTAGTTCTTTCTTTATTTAACATATTTTGGCACTGTGACTTTCAGTATTTGTCATTGCCTTTGAGCCAGGTCATGACAAGTCACAGGAAAAATACAAAACAAATCCTAAAACACCGATTCAAAACTTTGATTGGTTTGAATTGAATTGATTGGTTCCATTAAAATACAGAAGAAAGTTTGAGGATTGGGTCATTTTGTTACCGGTGATTAGGGCTGGTCGATATGGACCAAAAGTCATATCCCAATATATTTAGGCTGAATAACGATATACAATATATATCCCGATATTTTTATCGCAAAGTGAGAGAAAATGTTTAATCACAGTCAAAGCCAAATATGACATGTCACAAGTAGTTTTATTTAAACAGGCCCGATAAAATAACGCTCAGCTGTTCAAAGAACAATAAAATGTAAACATAAATACTGGAGTACAGGAGTACCTTTTTTGAAATCAAAGCTCCATGAATTGCACATCTAAATGAAAAATATATCTTAAATAAGAATAGCCCATAAAGTAAAAAAGGCCAAACATCTTCTGAAATAAATATATTTATATGGGAAAAGCATCAACATTTTGACAACTATAAATGGCCTATTACATACAGCATCATTTTGTTGCTCATCAGATACTTTGAATCCGAACCATCTCCATATTACTGAGCCATTACTTTTCTTGTACCAACCAATTCTTCCTCGGCACGCTCCGCAGACATTGTTTCTTCTTCCATGTTTGTTGAAGACTGCCGGAGTGTCTGCTCCAGCCTCTCCCCCCACTGTGCGTGAAAGAGGAGGGGCAGGGGCACGGGGAACAGTGCAGAGAGCTCCGGCTCAGCAGCTTGCCCGGAACAAGAATCACAGCGCAAATTTGAGCTACGTATATCGATATATGCGATATGGTCCAATTCCATATCTCCAATTCCATATATATGTGTATATATATATATATATTATATGGGTATATCGCCCAGCCCTACCACTGATCCATTAATGAAGGCCGTGCTTTTTATGAAGAGACACATTTTTCTGTTGCCATGCTTAGTCCTTATATAAAGCCAGTACATTTGAAAATTCTTCAGATACAGAAATGGCTAAAACAAGGAACCTAACATAGGAAACACGCCTGAAGATACAGATTCTCAGCCAGGAAGGGTACAGCTGCCGCCAGATCACCAGGAAGTGTAGATGCAGTCCTTTAGCAGTTGGATACACTCCAACAAATTTGGACGAACCGACAGCTTGGAAGACAAACCAAGATCTGGGCATCCAAGGGTTTCTTCAGCAAGAAATGACTGCATCCTGTTCCGCATGTGCAGGGAAAACTGCCAAATGACCTCACAGGAGCTCCAATAGCAGTGGTCAAAACAAACTGGTATCCAGTGTGCCACTTGCACTGTATGCGGTCGACTTTTAGATCATGGCTTAAGGTCCTACAAGGCTGTCAAGAAGCCCCGGATCAATGAGAGACAGAGGTTAGGCCAACATTGCTGGGCACAAGCACACAAGAACTGGAAAGTCAGGAACTGGAAGAAGATTTTGTGGTCAGATGAGTCGAGTTTCCAGCTTTATCTTCCTCCTGCTAATGTGTGGGGGGCAGAAAATCTGTGGTGGATTATCAAAAGGTCTGTTTCAAAGCGTAAACTAAAGAATTTAGAAGAATTAAAGGTAGTAATTCAAAAAGAATCGCATTACCTCTCAACAGTGTGAAAGGCTTGTGGGGAACATGTCAGCCAGGATTAAAACTCTACTGCATGCTCATGGCAGGAGTACTAAATATTCATTTCATGATGTGAAGGTTCATTTATTTTTTGTTCAGTTTTGAACATATTCTCTGTTATTTGTTGACTCTGATAATGTTGAGAACTGACATATTAAAACTGTCAAGAATTTAATTCATCTTGTAAACAAACAAAATAAGCAATTTGTATTTGTTTGTCTGTCTAACGCAGCCACGTCTTTTGAAACACAATAAAGATTTTTCCACAAATATTTCATGATAATATTTGAGATTGTGTAAAATTTTAAGGGGGTCTGAAAACTTTTTTCCACCATTGCATGAACAAAATGTTTTATCATGGATGTAAACATGACTGTATGAGTAAAATGCAAATGAAAACAGAAACTAGAAAATTCTCTTTGGGAAATTTTGAAAGGGCCACGGGGGGCTACTGCCAGCGATACCATCTCTGTCAACATGGGAATCAAACCCATGGCTGAGATTTCCATAATGTTTTGGCGGTTTGGGTGACTCAGAATTATGTTGCCATAGCAACCAGTCTGAGAGAGTAGTGCGCGTGTGTGCATGAGAAGGGTGCGCATACGCGTGTAACTGTAATCACAAAGTTACCTGTGTTGTGTGTGTGTGGTAGAGGAGTGTGTGTTGGTGTGGGTTGTTGTAACATAAATGTATGGGACAGGGGTCAGCAGCATTAACAGCAGAGATATCAGAGAAGTCCCTGATTAATGACTTGGTCTCGGCTTTGTTTCTTCCTGTTAAAAAAGGAGTTTTTCCTTGCCACTGACTTGCTCTGGAGGTTTGAAGTAGATTTTGTAAAGCATCTTGAGACGATATGCATTGTTATTGATGCTATATAAATGAAATTGCACTGAATTGTTGATCCATTGTTAAGAAAGTCCAGAATCCACAGAATTAACTGGTCACCTAGGTAAAGGCGAGGATGTGGGGCTTTAGGGTGTAGTGATGGGATCCACAGTTAGAATCAGTTCATTAAAATGATTCGTTAAATTGATTCCTTACAAATGCTCTTACAACTGGCGGGGCTTCCGGCATCTCGGCCTCTGTGTTGGTACTGACACTGAGGCTGACTCGAGACCTGCAGTGTACTGGTTTACTTGGTGAACAAATCATTAAGTCACATCATCAGCAAAAAGTCCAATGGTGTGTTCTTCTCCCCCAACCTTTATTCCTTTAAGATCTTCATTCAGCCTGATTGCTTGTGCCAGAGACTATGAAGATTGCAAACAAGTTAGGTGAAAGACAACAGCCCCGTCTAGCAGATCGTTGTAAAGTTAAGCTCTCAGTCAGACTGCCGTTTATTCTTATCCTTGCAGTTGGAGTTTGGTAAATTGTTTTAATACATCTGACGGCTTTGTCATTATGTCCACATTTTTCAAGTACCTGATATAGAAAAGTCCAATTATCGCTATAATTTTAATTCTTATTAATTCTATTTTATCACATTTGATTATTTTAATTCTTCTTGATTCTTTATTTTTATTTATGTTATGTGTTTTACATGGCTTACTTTTACATGGTTGATGTATTTACTTTTATAACCTATTTTTTACCAGGTAAAGGGTGTTTTAACTTATTTATTTTAACATCTTACCACATCTTGCTATTTTAGTCTTTTACTTCTCCACTGTTTAGTCATGGGGGCCTGCCAGTGGGCCTGTTTGGGTGCCATCCGTTGGGTTCCCTCCGCTTGGGTGGTTGGATGCTCCGCACTTTACACTACCGGTCAAAAGTTTTAGAACACCACACTTGTTCCAGATTTTTACTGAAAATTATTCAGTTTATTGTGGCATTGCACACGCAATTTGAGTTGAACAAGAAATCATGGAATCAATTTATAGACCAAAATGTATTCTAAACTTTCAACTCATCAAAGTAGCCACCTTTGGCAGATATAACAGCTGAACACACTTGTGGCATTCTTTCTACAATACAAATCAAATATGCTTTATAAAGTTCTTCCCAAGTCTGTTGCAGAGGTTTCCATAAATGTGTGGCACTTGTAGGTTGCTTGGCTTTCACTCTTGTGTCCTGTTAATCCCAAACCAGCTCGATGGGGTTTAAGTCTGGAGAATGTGCTGGCCACTCCATGTTTTCAAGCTTACCATCTTGTTCTTTTTTCCTGAGGTAGTTCTGACATAGCTTGGACTTGTGTTTTGGGTCATTATCTTGCTGGATGAACCCCTGACCAACTAGGCGCATACCAGAGGGTACTGCATGGCGCTGCACAATGCTGTGGTAGCCGTTTTGGTTCAGGGTGCCGCTCACTCTGTACAAGTCACCAACCCTGGATCCAGCAAAACAGCCCCAGACCATCACACTTCCTCCTCCATGTTTGACAGTTGATGTCACACACTGTGGAACCATCTGCTCGCCTACTCGACGGCGTACAAAGATCCTGTGTGACGAACCAAAGATTTGAAATATTGATTCATCAGTCCATTATACCTTCTTCCAGTCTTCAGTAGTCCAATGGTGGTGTTTCGTGGCCCAGGAGAGCCTCTTTGTCTTATTCTGACATCTTAACAATGTCTTTCTTGCTGCAACTCGTCCTGTCAAACCTGCAGCTCAAAGTCTTCTCTTCACAGTCGAAATGGAGATTTGTTTACTACAACTACTATTAAGCTGTGCTTGAAGCTGTTGTCCTGTGAGCCGCCTATCACGCAAGCTATTAACTCTCAGAAACTTGTCTTCTGATTCAGTTGTGGCTTTGGGTCTGTCAGACCGCTTCCTGTCAGAGTTTCCTCAAGTTTCTGAGTGCCTTTTGATGGTGAAGAAAACTGTACTCACTGACATCTTGACTTTCTTTGCAATTTCCCTGTAGGAAAGATAGGTGTTATGATGGTCTGTCTCTCTTCCATTGTTAATTGCCTTTTTCTAGCCATTTTTGTAGCAACACACTACTTTCTGCAGTACAGTACTGTTCACCTGATGCACATGAGGGTCTGGTAAGTGTGTTCCTACACTACTTTTATGCAGACAGAGGGGTAGAAGTAAGTAATCCAGAAAAGTTGGAACACATGTAGGAATAAGTAGCACCAGCTTTCAAGGCTGATTCAACCTTCATTGCTGTAGAAGTTTTAAATTGTTAACCCACTTTGGTTCCCTGATAAAAGGCCTTTTTGTTTAATTCTGAAATGTACATTATTTTTCAGTTTTGGGTGACCAAACCTTTTTTCTTTAACCTCTGGCTGTTCAATACTCACCTTTGTACCATTTTAAGCTAATCATTGGGCTTGCATGACTTGAACTGCAACAAATAACAAGAGACACCTGGATCTTTCCAGTGGCACTGACACCCTGTGACTCCTGCATGTGACACTCACTGGCAATCACTGACATCTTCTGACTCCTCCCTGACGCTCGCTGGCACCTACTGACACACTGTGACTCCTGCATGCAACGCACACTGGCAACCTCCCTGACGCTCACTGGCACCTACTGACACACTGTGACCACATGTCAGGATCTTGTCAGTGGCACTGACGCCTTGTGACCACTAGGGTAAATCCTGATGCTGACGCCTTGGCTCGACTAACACTGGTGCCCCGTGCCATCGCTCTTTCTGCAGTTGACAGTTTATCAAGCGCATCTTCTTTCTTCGTGTTGTCTTTCAATAAGATTCGATAAAATGAAAAAGCAACTGGGAACGGAAAGACCCGGTTCCGTTTCGTTTGCACGTTTATATTCAATACAGATTAACGATGAACGCCACTAATGTATTTATTTATTACTTTTGTCATATCAAACTGTAATATGTTATTCTGCACCTATTATTATATTTCGTTATTATTGTTATTATTATCATTATACTTAAGACAAACATTAACAGTAATGACAATCAACTCCTCTATTCCTATTGTGACGGCTGAGCCACTCTGTTGACAGACTGTCACTCTCTTTGCATTTGGTCAAGCTTACATTGATTTATTCTTATATAGATCTATTTATATGTGACAAACACTCCGTGGCACTCAGGTTGCGCACCTTGCCTCCGTTTTGTTTTGTTGTTCAAACCACATCATGGATACTGGACAATATGATCCAACGTTAATTTTATTTTATTTCATTTTATTTGTATTTTCATATTTACAAATTAGCTTGGATAGGCTCCAGGACCCGCCACCATATTTAGGATAAAGGGTTACAAAAAGAGAATGGGATAAGATATTTACACAGTATGCACACAGAACACCTCAGCCACTATGGTCTTCGAAGCAGGCATCCACCTTGTAGCCCTTGTCAATGAATTCTTGACAAAACACTTCAAAAGTTTTGTATTGGAACCAAAACATAAACATCTGTTGTGCTGGTATGACCTCCTCGCCATCCTCCTCCTCGTCCTCCTCATTGTCAAGGTCTGTCATGACTTGAAGCTGGTCCTCACTAGCTGTTCCCTTGAAGGCGTTGTTCCTGCACCAACGAGCTGATGAAATTTGACCTTTATGAAAGACTACATTTTAAAAATATTCATGATCAATCATGATTCACTCCTAATTCCACAAATGACAGTTTTTGGGGTAGATATGGTACTTCATTCCTAATATATTTTTGTAGTGTATTCATACTATTCATACCTTTATCTGTTGGTCAGTCAGTACGTTCTGAACCCCTGTTGACTCTATGATATTCTTACTGGTGACACTGCAAAAATGTTTACACAACCACCAAAACCCACTTCTTGAACTCTGTAGTGTATTTGTCTACACTGTATATAACCATTACCATCATTTAGGTTAGGATCCAGCATAGTAACTTAGCTAACATTATTTGATTTCTTCATAACTATGGATGTCATAATGGTCTGAACATTTATGAAAAAGGTACTAGTGGTAGTGTATTGTAGGAATAACAATCATGGTCAGATTATTTATAAGTGGGTGGTATCATTACATGGCACTTAAATGTTGGGTTTGTTTTGTTTGGTGCGACCACAGTCAAAATCTGTCTGTCCACTCTCCTGTTAAGTATCAACTCTAGACCTGCAAGTGTGGGGTTGTTAGGTCACACACAGACAAGCTTTACACAACTAACCCCAGCTTGGGGTCAAACTGACCCCAGGGGAACACCAATGCATGCAATATGTGATCAGCACACTGAAAAAATATCGTTTTATATCAGTTGTCCTGATCAAATTAGGAAAAGTCATGAAATATGAAACCAAAAAACAATACATTTTTAATTATAAACACTAAATACATCCAAATTGACCCCAGGGATGATTATTATGCTGACTTTATGCATTGAAAATATTTTTTATGAAAGCAGTCTAAAATGTATCCACTAGCCTTATGTAAAAGGGCTGCAATGGGACATGACAGACAGTATGTGGCTTTTGTACATTTGATACCATGCGTTTAAAATTATGATGAGGCTATGAAGACTGTTGTGGCATATTTTCTAGGAAATGCCCTTATTTGAACAGTTTTTCAAAACTTAAGAATTAACATTCTTTAATGCTCTAGTAAAATAATGAAATAATCTGTTAATTGGCTAAACATTTGGTTAATTTATTTATTAAAGCAACATCATCATGCAAATCCAAACACAAGAGTTCAATTTGCTGGTTCAATTGGTTAACAATAGCAATGCAATATGTTGCTTAGATTTCTTTAATTGGAAAAAAAAGGACAACAATAAATTAACATTTTTACAGCATTTAGGTAGAAAGTTATTGTTCCTTACCTGCCATGATGTGATTCTGAAACTGTATGGTGTCAGGGGAATTGGTAAAGTGGCTTGCTTGTTGGGGGTGGTGCTTTTATTGAAAAGACCATTACTATGTCAGGATGGGTACTCACCCCCTCCCTCCCAAATTGGGCTGCACCCAGGATCAGTAAAAACCTTTTAGGATTGATCTGTTTCTTCAGGTACTTCAAAATTCGTTGAGTGTATCATTTTTAATAACTGTTAACAATGTTAATGTGTATGTTTAATGAGCACTACATTGGAGGATCTTTATTGTAGTTTTACAGACTGTTTACAAAAGTTTTATAATATATGACATTGCAAACTAAACAACACTATGAAGCTTTTGTAGATTTGATAATATGCTTTTAAAAATGTTAAGGCAGTTAACTTTTTTGTGGCATATGCTTACAGCTAGGTAACGTCATTATTTTTGTTGTTTTCTTTCAGAATGAATTAATATGTTAATTGCCTAAAAACGTGGGTGATTTCAATTAAAATCGTAATTAAAATCCAGTTGACTGAAGCAGAAATGGTCATTTTACTCATTCAGAGTAGTTTGTTGTTCAAAACTAAGTTGCTGCAAATGAAAAAAAAAAACAAAAAAAACAATGCAATATGTCATATGCAATTACATATGCAATATGCAGCAAAGATGTAAGCTTCAGTGAGCCTTTGTAGTATATAGTGATGATGTCTTTACTTGATTATCAAAAGCTTTTGTTCAGAAAAAGAATTTGTAAACTTTAGTTTTAGGGTGGGAAGAGGAGTCCCCCCAAATTGACACAAGCACCTGTAATGTAAAAAAGCAACCTAAGAAGTAGCAAATAGTGTGCTCTGTTTTACTGTTTCTCCAGTTTGCGGTTCCCCATCTCCCTTCAAAGACCAGCAGGTGTCGACCTCTGTGGGAGAACAGTGTCAAACTCCCCCTTGAACTTTGTCACTACTGTCCCCTAAAAAAAAAAGACTATTTTTTTCTTTGCTTTGAGCAACACTGGTAGATCAAAACTATAATAATAAAAATAACAACAATAACAACAACAATAATAATAATAAGAAGAAGAATAGCTATTTAGAGATTTTAAATAGATCTGTAGTGTAAAATTTGGTATAGACACTTACTAGAAGGAAATTTTTGTTCTGGGACAACATTGATCCAGATAAAGACACGCTTGATAAACCTTTTCAAATGCAGAAAGAGCAACGTTATCTCTTGAAAGAGAGGCAGCCATTGCCAGCCTGACACGGGGCGTCAGTGTCAGTCGAGCCAAGGCCTCAACATCAGTGTCAGGATTTACCCGAGTGGTCACAAGGCGTCAGTGCCACTGACAAGATCCTGACATGAAGTCACAGTGTGTCAGTAGGTGCCAGCGAGTGTCAGGGAGGAGTCACAAGGTGTCAGTGAATGCCAGTGAGCGTCACATGCAGGAGTCACAGGGTGTCAGTGCCACTGGAAGGATCCAGGTCTTATTGCAAATAACTGGAAAAAGTAGGGTGTTTTAAAATCTTTGACCGGTAGTGTATGTGTGAACGGGCCCCCACAAAGGTAGCGTCCTCCTTGCTTCAAGCCTCAGTGTCCTGCCGTGTCTTGTCAACAACTTTTGGTGTATGCCTGCGAATGTGTAGTGTGTGCGTGCACATATGTGTGTCGGTTTGCTTATGGGTCTGAGGTTATTATGGCCCAGAAGTTTAACACCAAATGCACGTTTCTGGTTATTATCTCTTCTTTTGAGCGCTAACGTTCTCACTACACGCTGGTCTGTTGACAGTATCACATGATTGTGGTGACCGACGCTGCACGTTAAATTATCCGACGTTTCATCGAGTTGTTTTCTTTTTGCTCAGGTCACTGTGTGTCACTGCTGGAAATAGGCGGAGAGGCAAGGATACATGAAGACGAATGTTAGTATTAGCATATACATTAATTTTGCCATTGATGTTATACGGAAGCTAACGTATATTTGTATGACGGTGTTTTCGGTATATAAAACCAATTTGTAAATTTTGTTTGTCCAGTTTTACAGGGTTTCTCAAGTAAATACTCTAAGCAGATCGTCTGACGTGCTTAAACTAATGCATTATTTCCTAGTATCGATACAATTTGTTGATTACCTTTTATCTCGATATTGGATCAATGTATGTCGTCTGGGCAGCCAACTTGCCAAGCACAGATCGATGTAGTTGGATCGTACGAAAATAAATCGATTCAATGATGTAGTGGATGAATCTGCACCCCTAGTATATACAGTGTGGGTGGGAGCTCTTGATTTAGGTTCATTTTGTAATGTCTTATGTTTTTATTTGTGTGAAGCACTTTGGGTTGCATTTTTCATAGGAAAAGTGCTACATAAATAAAGTCTGATTTGATTAAATCAACACAACTATATTTTTGCTTGTCCAGCTCACAACAGGTGCAGTTTGCTAGCACTGGCTAGCACACTCTCTCTCTGACTAACCAATCAAAGGGTGTGAATATGCTGACGTCCTCAACTCAAAGTTTGATTGGTTAAAGTAACAGTTTGATCAACACTACGGGGACTTGAACCCAGGAGCTTGTTACTGTGAGTCAACTAACGACTGTGCCACCAAATTTTCTCATCTAGTCAGTGGACACAGTTTCTTTCTCCACTAGCAGTAAGGACATTAGCTAACTTCACTTGGTTTTAGAATACAAACTAACTTGCCCATAGAACATTGGCTAAAATTATTTTATTGACATTTTATCATTTTATCCAAATAAGAAGTCCAGCTTATCACAGGTCCTACTACATGTTCCACTGCCAGAACCACCACCGTCATCAGCCACGGGAACTGATGAAGGCTCCTTTTTTACTCAGTTTCTCTGCACTTCCTTTGCATTTTCTCTCCATCTCAGAAGATCCTAACTGATGATGTTATGTTCATCCTACATTGCACCAAGCCAACGTGAGGGGGTGTTTAATGATATGTGTCTTTTCACTAGCTCCTAGTAAAATCTAGAATAAAATATTAAAATCCCCATCCACAAGGCACTTCAAAGTCTACCCCTGGTAAAGACCTCATTGTACCACATCATCTTAATAGATCTCAAAGTGCAGAAAACAGTTTGGATTTTGCAGGCAAATACACTGTCAATGTTTAAGGTCAGTCTTAAGACTATCCTCTTCAATAAAGGTTACGGTAGGCCTGGCTCAGTTAACACTGAACCATCCCTTAGTTGTGCTGCTATAGGCCTAGGCTGCTGTGTGTAGGAATGAATAAAGCATCTCTTTCTATCCATCTATACAAGGGACTTTTTCCTTGCCATTGTCGTCTTTGTGCTTGCTCTAATGGATTCGAGACAGGTTTTGTAATATGTCTTAAGACAATTTGTATTGTTATGACAGTATAAAGATAAAATTTAATTGAATAAACCTGGAAGACTTCCCCAGGTGTGAAGATGTTTGATGAATATAACTAAAAGTCATTCTTCCCACATCTCAGTTCTCATTTGCACAGTGAGTCATTTGCGATTTCAATAATGTGAAGTGCCCAGTGTGAAAATAGTACAAGGAACTTTGTGGTAGGGAAGCAGCCTAGGCAAAAAGTAAACCAGAAATATTTCTTCTTAATATTATAAACTATATTATAAGCTGCTGGCTAGGCTAGTTAGTAGCTGACCGCTGGTCTGCTGCCAGTTCTCCAGTTTGAACCAGGCTTCTAAAGGAGTTTTGCCTCAGATCATGGCACAAGGGATTGTAACATCTCGTCCTGTGTATTAGTGAATAATTATATATGTACCACATTTGGCATTTTCGCTCCAAAATAAACAAAAATATATCAAAATTATCTAGGCTATATTAATAAGAGCCTTTTTCTCTTTTTATGTAATACACACAATGATAGGCAATTCCACTCACCCTCATGAAGCTTGCTATGATGAGGATCCACAGGCAGGTGAAAAGCCTGATAGGACAGAACAGATCCTGTATCACTTGTTTTTTCTGTAGTGGGAGCCATCAGTCTGATGGTTGCAGCAAGCAACTTTGGCAAAACATAATCTGTCTTGCCAGTGCTATCCGAGGATATCCTATCCTATCCAGCCTGCCTGGCTCCATACATTAGAGTTAGACTAAGACAGATTTTAATGATCCGCAAGGGAAATTACTTTGTCACCGTAGCTTCGTTTCATATAAAAGTAAACACAAAAAAGATAAAATGAGATTAAAGTAAAATAAAAAAGTGTAATAAAAAAATTTCCAGAATTAGAAATTATGAAAAAATACACAAAGAATATACAAAAACATTTGGCATTATCATATGGGTGTGTCTGAATTGTTTGTTTCATGTAACTTTCCAAACCCAACGATGTGGGTATATCTGCATAGTGATTGGATTGCATATTTGATTTCCGACACGGTCGGAAAATATATCTAAAGAACTAGTCCTGAGACATCATAACAAACAAGCACTCACCATGCTCCCATTTTGCTCAGGTCTCTCTTTGACTGAAAGGTGTAGGCTGTTAGTCCAATAAATACAGCACAGGTCAAAAACAAGGCTTGCAGTACTGTAGAGTATTCATAGAAGGTCACTGTGGACAGAAAAAAAAAAAAACTTAATGCAAGCTTGCCAATAGACTCAATGGGTAAAAACTGATTTTCAAAAAATAACTTACAAGCTGTTGCCATGGAAACTGCTTCCAGCAGAGTCTGTAAAAATCATATAATTAGCAGCACATACTGTCTACTGTGCAGTGGATATAAAAAGAATAGAAAATCCTGTTATAAAACATGGTGTGGTGTTGACACCACCATATTGGCAGGAAAACTCTGAGGAAAATGAACAGCGCCAGCGCTGATTACAGGCTGTCGGAGTTTACTGCACAGATACAAAATGACCAACACAAGACATTGGCAGATTACATATCACAGACTCTTATCATACCTCAGGTGTGCTTTTTTTGAGCTGCAGAACTAACTCATTAACATTCCTTTGTCCTACTCCTTCATTGAAAGCATACAAGAGCCCATGATGTACATCTAGTTTTGGAGTTTGTCAGCTAAAAACAGAGTCTCTTTGTCACACATAATATAACAAGTTAATCACTGTTGTATGCTAATCTTTTGTGATGTTAACTCAGTTTAAATGAATTCCTAAATGCACCACATCATACACAAAATTATTCTTTTATTTTTATTTATTATATAAGTGTAATTATTATACAGTGCAACATACTCACAATAACTGTTTAATTGTAAGTAGGTTTAGTGCAGAATGTATTTAAATTTAGATTACTTTCTGCCGAAATGTGTTAACATCAAAAGTCCTGCTTTTTTTGTTTGTTTGTTTTTAACAGGGATGCCCAGATCCAATTTAATATCACAAAATTAAAGTGGTGAATAAGGAAATAAAGTAAAGTTGTACAATTGCATACTATCCCATTACTTGTACCGCTGGACAGTATTTATTGTGGTTGTGCAACCATCTTAACAGTTAACAGTTACCCACAGGCAAACTAAATGTAGTAAATGTAGTCAAAAAAACAGGAAAGCTTACAAATGCTAGTAGCAGGTAGAGATTGAATGGATGTTGCTGCCTATATATGGCCAGCATCAGCAAAAGAACCAGAGAAAGCAGAGCCGAAACCATAACCACAGCAGGACTGAAAAATAAATGAGAGAGTTAGATAATTTGGTCAACAACAACAACATTAATTTGCACTTGAGTATTACAATAGAATCGATAATAAACAGAAGTTGCCCGTTTCTATCTAAGGGCACAGTCATTTAAAAACTTGCACGCACGGATGCACGGACACACACCGACACAAAAGTTTTAGAACATCACACTTTTTCCATTTTTTTTTCGGAGGGTATTGCATGGAGCTGCAGAATGCTGTGGTAGCCGTTTTGGGTCACTCTGTACAAGTCAACGACCCTGGACCCAGCAAAACAGCCCCAGACCATTACACTTCCTCCTCCATGTTTGACAGTTGATGTCACACACTGTGGAACCATCTGCTCGCCTACTCGGCGGCGTACAAAGATCCTCTATGATGAAACAAAGATTTGAAATTTTCATTCATCAGTCCATGATACCTTCTTCCAGGCTTCAGTAGTCCAGTGACGGTGTTTTGTGGCCCAGGAGAGCCTCTTTGTCTTATTCTGACATCTTAGCAATGTCTTTCTTGCTGCAACTCGTCCTGTCAAACCTGCAGCTCAAAGTCTCCTCTTCACGGTCGAAACGGAGACTTGTTTACTACGACTACTATTAAGCTGTGCTTGAAGCTGTTGTCCTGTGAGCCGCCTATCACGCAAGCTATTAATTCTCAGAAACTTGTCTTCTGATTCAGTTGTGGCTTTGGGTCTGTCAGAGTTTCCTCCAGTTTCTGAGTGCCTTTTGATGGTGAAGAAAACTGTACTCACTGACACCTTGACTTTCTTTGCAATTTCCCTGTAGGAAAGACCTACATTCTTAAGTGTCTCTCTCTCTCTTCCGTTGTTAATTGCCTTTTTCTCACCATTTTTGTAGCAACACACTACTTTCTGCAGTGAAGTACTGTTCACCTGATGCACATGAGGGTCTGGTACCACAGTGTGTTCCAACACTGCTTTTTATGCAGACAGGTTGTAAGTAATCCAGAAAAGTTGGAAAACCTGTAGGAATAAGTAGCACCAGCTTTCAAGGCTGATTCAACCTCCATTGCTGCAGAACAGCTTTAAATTGTTAACCCACTTCATGTTCCCTGGAAAAAGGCCTTTTTGTATAATTCTGAAATGTACATTATTTTTCAGTTTTGGGTAACAAAACCTTTTTTATATAACCTCTGGCTGTTCAGTACTTACCTTTGTACCATTTCAAGCTATTCATTGGGCTTGCATGACTTGAATTGCAATAAATAACTGGAAAAGAGAGAGAGAGAGAGAGAGAGAGAGAGAGAGAGAGAGAGAGAGAGAGAGAGAGAGAGTATGTGTGTGTGTTTTCTTTTTTCAACTTCAACTTTTTCATCCCAGATTCTCTGGGGCAAATATTGGTTATTGGCAATAATCAATAGTCATGACTCTGGTTAAAAGTAAAAATAAATAAAACAGTCTTAACTATTAATTTGGAAATCTGATTAATAGTTAAATTACAACTCTCATCAAATTACCAAATCGGTAGTACAGATTGAATGATTTAGAGTTCTACACAGTATAGGTTGGCAACATGCAGTCCTGTGCAACACTGCACAAACCAGTCCATATATTCAAGCATTTATTAAAAATAGAATAAATGAAAACACAATATATGGAGAGTGGCAAAGAGAAGAGAGGAAAAGAGAGAGAAAAACTGAGCTCTACGGTTCTGTCACAGGAGCTCAGTGGGCACTCCAGGTGGATTCAGTTTTACTGCTTCAGTGACCAGAAGTGAGACTGTCAAAGTAAAACAATTTCACCATATCAGTTCACTTGAATACCACACAATAAGTTACATTAAGTTTGGATTGCCATGACCCAAGAGTGCCAATCTCAAACCTCAGATGACAGTCAAATCCTGTTTCAAGATTTGTAAGACTCAATAGTCTGAACGTCTTCATCGTGTATAACACTGCCTTAATGTTGAGTGTTGTCTGTCTGAAGTCAGTTATCATTTACTTTGTTTTTATTGCAGGAACATGATCAGACACTACTTCATCAGAAACATTGTGTGTTGTGTTAAGAGGACACAAGGACAATTGCACTTTGTACATGTTTCCATTGAAAGGTGTTTTGTTGTAACTCTTGTAAAGTCTCATCTCATGATATCCCATTATTCTCTTAAATTCTCGTCACACGAGACTTCTCTTTGAGGAAGACGGACTACAAATGAACTGCTCACATGATGCCCTGGTGACAGGGAATTGTGAAAAAAAGTGTTTCCACTGCACTTTTGCGATACACAATTGTCTTTTTTGTTGGGTTAATTTTTGTTTCTACTTCCTGCTTTACTTTCAACAATGGCAGCAATACAAATCACAATGGCACCTCCACACCACCTCAGATAACCTTACAGATTGTTTATTGAGCAGCCTCTGTTTCAATTTAGCTCAGTAGTATAAATTACGCATGAGAACATTTCCAAACGTACAATGCAAAGGGAACTCAAGGGATTGGGACTGAACAGCTGTGTAGCCTTAGGAAAACCACTAACCAGTGAGGCTTACCACCAAGGTTTTTCTAGGTGGACGAAAGAGTCGGTTCCCTGTACCTTTTGGTGGATGAAGGGTCCAGACTTTTGTCTGCGCTTATGCGGCAAACAGATTCAGAGTACTATTACGTTTTTGGAGGCCCTAGATGCTGGATTGTGCCCTGAGTGGGGATTCCATTGTACTGCTGGGGGAGGTCTTACAGGTCACAGCTGGTCTATGGGTCTCCCAAAGCAGCTGACTGTAGCGGATGGCTAGTGTTGGGCAAAAATGGCCTGCATGGCAGAGCTCCAAGACGAAAACCACTCCATCTCTGGAATACACAAACGGACACAACAGACATCTATATCGATATAAATGATTTGATCTCATTCCATATCACGTTGAAAATTATATCGATATATTATTTATATTGATATATTGTCCAGTCCTAATTAGGGATGGGCATTGATTGATTTTTTTTAAAGAAACGATTCCAACTGGTTCAATTCATCAATATCATTAGCCTTCATGCTTATCAATTCCTCTTATCAATACTTTTCATGCCAAATCTTTACACAACAGTCCAGACGGTGGCAGTAATGCACCTAAAATGAGTTTGCCAACTGCGATATGCCACACATCATTTACATCAAGTGGCTACAAGGAAGACGCAATGGCAGAGATTAAAATGGTCAAAAGTGTGGCTTCACTTCACCAGAAGGAATTGGAACAGCGCAATGTGCAACTTATGCAGAAACTTGATAAAATTGCTGTTGTTTACACAAAACCATGAACGCCTATTTTTTCTAGACCAAAAATTCACAGGAGGAATTGATAAGGAATCACTATAGAATTGGATCGATAAGAAGAATCGATAATGGCATTGGTATCAATAAAATCTTATCAATGCCCATTATCAATGGCTTCAGGGTGAACTAAGGCCAAAACAACAAACAAAAATCCAGCTATCTCACTCCCAAGAAACACTACATAAACCTTAAATTCAAAAAGAAGAAAGGAAAAGATATTTTAGAAACTTGACTGCCTAGTCTAAATAAAACAGGAGAAAGACAGTGATCAAAAGAAAATGGCAGTTCATCCCTACTGCTTCATACAAACAAAATATTTACATTTTTTTTTTTTGTTGTTGTTCTTCTGCTTTTTCTTCTTGTGTTGTTGTGAGTAGATTCCTTCTCTCATTCGTTCTGATGTACTGCCGATGTGCTGGCATCATCTCTGATGTATTTTTATGTCCAGGAATGATATGGTTTTGTACTGCTCTTCCTCATGTATTAATTTTATATTTCCAATGCTGTCAAGGGGGTGTGTCCAGCCTCCATCAGGAACCTGACAGATCCATGGATACATGAACCATGGATACATGAACATCAAGGCTTTAGACTTTTGTAACCCATTCCAGCTTCAGAGCTCTTTTATGCAAGGTATGGTTCACATCAGACAATGCTTCCTAAGGACAGCAAACTCAAAACTGGTGTGCATTTATTATAGGACAGGGCAGGTTTAACCAACACCTCGAAACCTCATCACACCGTATTCCTCTTGGAGACGTTATTAGTCTAGGGGTTCACATACTTTTTCCACCCTGCACTGAGAATGTAAACATATTGTGTTCAACAAAAACATAGTCTTTGTGCAATATTATTTTCAGCAGACTCTGTTTGTCTATTGTTGCGACTGAGATGAAAATCAGAACACATTTTATGACCAATTATGCAGAACTCCAAATAAAGGGTTCACATATTTTTTCTTGAAACTGTATATACTGTGTAAATATTATTTGTTGTTATTGTGGCACCAGATGCTGAAAACAACTCACTCACCTTTGAAATGAATTACTTGCACTGATTAATATATATATATATATATATATATATATATATATATATATATATATACACAGTGGGGGAAATAAGTATTTGATCCCCTGCTGAATTTGTAAGTTTGCCCACTTCCATAGAAATGATCAGACTCTGGTTTTTATGGTTGTTTACTGGTTATGGGTATAGACAGAATATCAGTCGAAAATGCATAAAAAACACACAATCTAAAAGTTATAAATTGTTATGTATTTTATTAAGGGAAATAAGTATTTGATCCCCAACAATTCACTTAGAATTCAGGCTCCTACAGATTGGCTGGTGCGCATGTGGCACACAGCTGTGCTCAGTCAACTAATTACCAATACTCCTGATCTTAACTCGTCATGTATATAAAGCACACCTGCTCTAAGAATCAGTTTCTTACATTCCAACTTCTACAGCACCATGGGCAAGACCAAAGAGCTGTCAAAAGATGTCAGGGACAAGATTGTAGACCTGCACAAGGCTGGTATAGGTTACAAAACCATCAGCAAAAGGCTTGGTGAGAAGGTGACATATATTGGTGCCATTATTCGCAAGTGGAAGACCCATAAAAGGACCATCAACTGTCCTCGGTCTGGAGCTCCCCGCAAAATCTCGCCTCATGGAGTGAGGATGATGATGAGAAAGGTGAGGGAGCAGCCTAAAACAACACGGCAGGAGCTTGTTAATGATCTGGAAGCAGTTGGGACCTCCGTCACCAAGAAAACAGTTGGCAACACACTGCGCTGTTATGGATTGAACTCTTGCAGTGCCCGCAAGGTCCCCCTGCTCAAGAAGGCACATGTACAGGCCCGCCTTAAGTTTGCCAGTGAACATCTAAATGACTCAGAGAAGGCTTGGGAGAAAGTGCTGTGGTCTGACGAAACCAAAGTTGAGCTATTTGGCATTAACTCGACCCGCCGTGTTTGGAGGATGAAAAAACGTGAGTATGACCCAAAGAACACCATACCCACGGTTAAGCATGGAGGTGGAAACATCATGTTTTGGGGCTTTTTTTCAGCAAAGGGTACAGGGCAACTTCACCGCATTATGGGGCCAATGAATGCAGCCATGTACTGTAACATCTTGGACAAAAACCTTCTTTCCTCAGCAAGAACACTGAAGATGCCTCGTGGGTGAGTTTTCCAACATGACAATGACCCAAAACATACTGCCAGGACAACAAAGGAGTGGCTCAAGAAGAAGCATATTAAGGTCATGGAGTGGCCTAGTCAGTCTCCAGACCTTAACCCGATCGAAAACCTGTGGAGGGAGCTGAAGCTCCGAGTTTCCAAGAGGCAGCCAAGAAACTTGAAGGATTTAGAGACTGTCTGTAAAGATGAATGGGCCAAAATCCCTCCTGCGCTGTGTGCAAACCTGGTGACCAACTACAAGAAACGTCTCATCGCTGTGCTTGCCAACAAAGGTTTCTCTACAAAGTACTGACTTGTGTTGTGCTTGGGGATCAAATACTTATTTCCCTTAATAAAATACATAACAATTTATAACTTTTAGATTGTGTGTTTTTTATGCATTTTCGATTGATATTCTGTTTATACCCATAACCAGTAAACAACCATAAAAACCAGAGTCTGATCATTTCTATGGAAGTGGGCAAACTTACAAATTCAGCAGGGGATCAAATACTTATTTCCCCCACTGTATATATATATATATATATATACATACACACAACATACAATATATATATATATATATATAATATACAGATCGTTTCTGTATTTTTAAAATACCATATAATTTACACAAAGAGACTGTGATTTTACAGTCAGTAAAAATAACATGAAATCACTGTAACTGTGAAACCACGACATTTATGTTATTTTACAAAGAAAACATTAGAAATACAGATATTTATTGTTAAAATATGTTCACAAATATATCATAATTTTACAATATTTGTCTGTTATTTAATGGAATAAACTGTAAAATTCAACTTTAAAACTTTTAAAAAGTTAAAAAAAACATTTAAAATTACTGAGAAATTAATAGTAAAATAACTATTTAACACTGTAGGCTATATAAAATCCAATGTAAATCACAACATCTTGAAGTATTTCACAGCATGTCTGAACAAAACACGTGTAATCAGGAGACATTTTACTGCTGCAATGTCTCCCTGCACAAACACAAAAGAAAAATAACGTGAAGGCGACATGTCATTGGAGTGCGTGCTTTGAAAACCGCGGGTACCGTTTGGACTGTTTGGATTGGTCGACAGAAACGGTTGGAGAAGGAGAAGAGGAAGAAGAAGAAGAAGAAGACATGCCATTGGCTGTTGGGACACTGAACATCCGTTTTTGACATTACGCTTAACAAGGCTGTTCCTGTTTGGTCACAGAAACTTGAAGCGAACAGTAGCTAATGTCGAGGCTGGAGCAAGGACGAAGGCGAGAACCAAGTATCAAACTGAAGCTAAGTAGTATTAGCTTTATTTACCACCATGCCTCCAACTTTACTCAGTCGTCAAAAGCGCTAGCATGTCGTCAACTGAAATTTAGCTAACTATGATGACAACAGTATGGCCAGCAGGGTCTTCAAGTGGCGTCTGCCAGTGTTAGTCATAGATATATATCTATGAGTGTCAGGAGTCAGCCAGACCAACCACTTTTTATTTTATTTACACTAACGTTAGCTTATCACGTAACAGTGAGTCATTACGTTTGCTTTTGTGAACTAACTGACACAGGCGGAGAGAAATAGGAACAACATTTGTTTAGAGCTGCAGCAATCAACAATAGCCAAGAAACGTCTGTTACTGTTCAAAAAGACAAGTATCTGTTTCAATTTGTACAGAATAAACTTTCACATTAAAAAAATGTGCATAGTCAAAATGTACTTATTAGGTCCACCTGTTCTAATCAATGCAGTCCAATACAGCAGTTCTACTATGAATTATACTTCAAAGAATCTTCTCTACATTTTTGTTGATGTTTTGAAAAAGGTGATGACTACACACTACACCTTGTTCTTCATTGATTTCATAGTGGGTCTTAGTGGTGGTGTACTGCATTATATTGAGAAAGGAACAGTTTAAAATATATCAATGGCTACTGAGGATAGAATTATGTTAGGTATTAATATACAGCAGATTGAGCTATGTGATGTTTGTGTTTAAATATTATCTATCTGTCCTTTAATAAGGCCAACAACATGTCTTGGACAGTCCTCCAAGTAGCCAGAGCAAACAACAGTTCAGCAGAGCCAGTACCAGTACAAGTCCAGTAACACAGTCTGACCAGATGCCCCTCTCTGGTGAGTATTTGCATCTGTTGCACACAATTACTCTTTTGGGTTAGATGGGTTGAAAAATAATAGAATCAACTTGTAACTTACTGTAATATAGTACAATCAGCAGCAGTGAATTGACAGTGTGCTTATAAATCAGTATATTCAGTTGGGTCTATCTTCTCTAGATTCTGATTTGGTAGCAAATGACACACAACTAATGATGGGATGGGATAATGGGATAAACACAGGATATTTTGTTACAGGAAAATATGACTTTTGTATCCAGCAGTAGCAATAGTTCCCCACAAGAATATGTTGTTCATTTAAGCTTGTCTGTCCCAAAGCAACGGTGTCATCTATAGTGGGACTCGTGTGACTGCTGTGGTGTTGGAAAAGGCTGTATCTTGCACCTTTATCCTGGTCCTGCCTCTTAAACTGTTTTCAGCTTTTATTATTTAATAACAGCAAATTTTTTCTGTGCTCTCTTCAGGTGGTTACTGCTCAGAAACTGCAACTTCGCCACGGTCAACAAGTAGTTCAAGTATGGACACCACCCCTCGTCAACTGTCTGGATAGAGTATGGATTCATTCAGTGAGGTTTGACGAAGTTTCTAATCAGTGTTGTGAATGTATGGTGACCAGGTTATGGATGCCTATTATGTAAATTGGTAACTCAACTATTTTTTTTTTTTTTTAACTTTTTTCCTTCATTACCAGTTTAGCTGAATTTTATTGTTTTTGTTTCAGAACCAGTCATTTTAATTGAATAGATTTTTGAATATTGCTGTAATAATGGTTACCTGTTACAGTTGAATAAAAATACAGAGAATGGGAAATTGTAGCTGTTCTTGTTCAACTTGGTCTCATTTTTATTTATTTTTTTTTGGACATGTTTTGAAAAGATCAAATTATTGTTGTATACTCTTATATTACATATATATATGTATATATTATACCTAATCTAATATAGCCTACAGCCTTTTTAAATAAAATAATGCCATTAAAACCAACTAATAAGGCCACATTTCTGTAACTTTAAGCATTATTATTCATATTACAATGTTAATTTGCCATCTTTATAGGTAATTTCATTATTTTAAAATGTAAAATGTTTGTAATTAAACGTTAAAAACAATGTAAAACAATTAAATAACCATTTGATGTTTTCTAAAATTAACAACCAAATATAACCAACCAAATATATAGTTTTGCAAGTTTTTTGACGTGGTTTGAAAGATGAATCTCATTATTCTGTGTCATATACTGTTGTATTACATCAAATATACAATCTCTTCCCATAAAATAATGTCATTAAAACCAACTAATAACAGCACATTTCTGTAAATTTAAGCATTATTATTTATTTACCATATATCTAGGTAATTTAATTGTTTTAAAATGTGAAAATGTTTCTTATTAAATTTTAAAACAAACCTGAAAATAAGGCAAAAATTAAAAGTACAAATTAATTAAATTACGGAAAATAGCTGTAGTTTTACGATAACTTAATTTTCTGTTATTTTATGACGCCCCTGCTGCCAGAAATTTACCGTTTTTTTAGGATTATTTTTTTTACAGTGCAATAAGATATTGGAAGATTGTAAAATAATATTCAAAGGACTTGGAAAGTAATATATAATGTTACAGGAAATATATGTTTTACATCTGAATTCCCCAATTACTTTTGTAATGCCTCAAATATTACAGTAGACAATTTACAAAGTATTGTTGAAGATTTTAATAATTATTTTGTGGTTGTAGGTACTTTGGCTACGCACAGCAGTAGTATCCATACTCCCTCAGTTTTCAAAAATATTTGAGAAATTGTGAAACAATTGGATTCTTTCATTGATAAACATAAGTTACTAAGTGAAAATCAGTATGGTTTTAGAGAAAACAGAATTACTACATTTGCAGTGATGCAAACGGTAGAAGAAACAGCAGCGGCAAGTGAAAATAATGAATGTTCAATGGGTATTTATACTGATTTAAAGAAGGCTTTTGATACTATAGATCACAATAGATTTGCAAAAAAACAATTGAGACATATAGGATAAGAGGTCCTGCAAATTCTTAGTTGGAAAGCTACTTAGAAGGAAGACATCAGTGTGTGCAAATTAAAGATAAAATTGTTATTATGTTACTGATTTGTTAAAATGTGTTATTTATTTTTGCAGATGATACAAATTTATTTTGTTCTGGTAAAAATTTAAAGGAACTTCTGAATGAAGCTGAATGGGAGTTAAAAATCCTTAAAATTTGGTTTGACGTTAATAAATTGTCTCTAAATATTGAGAAAACCAAATGTATGGCTTTTGGAAATCAACAAAAAATCAGTAGTGATACTGAATTAAAAATCTGGAATATAAATACAGAAAGAGTTTTTGAGACGAAGTTCCTCTGTGTTATAATTGATCATAAATTATCATAGAAACAACATATTGATTATATTGAACGAAAAATATCTAAGTCGGTAGCAATCCTGCATAAATGTAGAAATGTATTGAATTATAAAGCACTACGTTTAATTTATTGTTTATTAATACAACCTTACATGTTGTGCTGCATAGAATTGTGGGGATCAACCTATAAAACAATTATAAATCCAATAGTCCTACTGCAAAAGAGAGCCATACGTATCACCAATAAAACTGATTATTATGCTCACACAAATTGATTGTTTCTAAATTATCATGATATTAAATGAACATTATAAAGTAATGCAAATAATGTTTAGAGCAAAATCAAAATCACTCCCAGATCCTATACAAAAGTTCTTTTTAACACGGGAGAGTAACTATGTTCTGAGAGATTATTGCAAATATTTTGTACCAAAAGCAAAAAAAGGCATAAAAAGGAGATGTATTTCTGTAACTGGAGTTAAATTTTGGAATGATGGAAGTATAAATTTAAAAATGTCCAACTAATTTTTTGTTTATAAAAGAATGGTTTGTGAGGCTATTTTTGAGAGCTACAAATGTGAATGATTTATTTATTTTTTGAAAGGTAGCTTAAATGGTTTAGAGTCTTGGTTAGGCCTTTATAAGCATTATTTGCTTCAGCCTATATTTATTTATACTGATATGTATTAACTGTGGCTGAATAAATACTACTACTACTAAAATAAATCAGGTCTTTGTCAAAATCTGATCTTCTCAACATGTTTTATGAAAGTGTATGATCACACAAATAAGGAGCTTTAAGAGGATGGATGAAAAAGGGGTGCTTCTGCAGGCTAGAAAAAGTTGCAAAACTATCTCTAAAGAGTTTGGAATCCACAGTGAGTCAGAGTGTAAGAAGATTTCATATGACTGATGATTTGAGGAGACTGAGACAAGCCACCACAGCATCTAAAGGCCTCTGTTAGAGTTGCTAATATTAACTCCATTGTCAACAGAACAAGCCAGACGACTATTGTGAATCTGTTCCAGAAAAGAGTGCAACTGCTGTGTCCACATCAGCCCAAATGAACCAACCTGAGGAATAAATGCTCCTGGTTTCAGAAAAAGCACCCAGTTATGAAATAACCCTTAAAATTACTGAACGCGACACATTCTTTGTCGGAAGACTCTTGGAGGTTCAAGAGCAAGCATGTTTCTGGCTCAAAGAACTTAGATATATATGCTGTCCAATTCTCCATCAAGTAAGCTTTGCAAGAGATTAAAATGGTAAGCTCACATGCATTATTAGTAATAGAGCTAGTGTAGCAGCAAAAACAAAGCAAAAAAAGAGACAGAATAAATACTGCTCTAACATTCACATAATTGTTCAACAAAAAACAAAAGAAGGGGAAGAGAATAGATGTTGTTTCATTGCTTGCAGGTTATACTTTTCCAGTACAAAAAGGAGTCTGTAAGCATGCAGTGTGTTCCGTTGTGTGCTCCACTGGTGGCGTTTACTGATCAGGTCTGTCTGATTGTTTGTCTCATTTTTATAATATCATGAGCCAAAACACTCACCTGCTGTGGACAAAATCTTTGATGGGTTGACAGAACATGAAGAGAGCAGAGATGCCTGTGGTCAAGATGATCTGCAAGCTCAGAAGGGTGTACACCTTCCTTAGGAAGTCTGATAAACAAAGACAGCAGAAGAGACACCACATTATAGTTTCCCATTTCTCATCTATATGTGTTCACATACCCCGATCAGGCACAACATTTTGACAACCACCAGATACTGTATAGGCCTCGCTTGTGCAAAATAGTTTTGACACATCAGAGAATGGACATGGGCTTTCTGAGTGTGTCCTGTGGTTCTGGCAAACCGGATATTGGGAATGGGAACCTTTGGGTCCCATGGTTTGCGGGGAGGGTCCTCTGTGGATCAGGTTTGTTCCAGTCAATGTGTTTTGAGTTGTTCCTAAACTGTGTGTGTGTGGCTGCATCCTGTTGGGGATGACTGCTGCCATTAAGCAGTGTCATTGCTGGTCTGGTGTAGGCGAGAGGTACCTATCTAAGTAACATCCACCCACGCAAATGCCAGGTCCAACAGTTCCTCAGTAGAACATTACATTGTCACAAAAGAGACAGACAGACAGAGAGACAGAGAGAAAGAAAGAAAGATCGATCGATCTGTGGTTTTAATGTCGTGGCTGATCAGTGGATTTATGAACCAGAGACAGAAAATGCATATCTTAGTCTTATGTACGAATAAAATCAGTGAATAAGAAAAATGTATGGTAAACATCTGATATTTGATTTAACTCTGCTAGCTTGGTCTAGCTAGTAAGCTAGTTCATGTTTTAAGCACCGGCACTGTTTCAAAAATACCAATATGGTATCAGTATCAGACAAAACCTTAACAATGTTCATCCCTATTCATTACACCACCATAAGAAAGAGACCGGACAAAAATGGCCTGCATGACAGAGTTCCGAGATGAAAACCATTGGTGAGCGAAAAAGAACATAAAGACTTGTCTCAGTTCAGCCGAAAACATCTTGACCTTTGGGAAAATACTCTGTGGACTGACAAGACAAAAGTTGAACTTTCTGGAACGTGTATTAACATCTGACTTAAATGTTAGCAACCTCTGCAATGTGGCAAAGATTAGTGAGCCAAAATTACTCCACATCGCTGTAAGACTCATTGCAAGTTATTGGAAAACACTTGATTGCAGGGTGATTGATTAAGGGTGGCCCAACCAGGGACTATGATTAGGGGGCCACAGGGGGCATGTAGGTTTGGATTAACAATAAAAACCTTCATTTAAAAACAGCATTTTGTGTTTATTTGTGTTACTTTTTACATTTAAATGTGCTTGATGATTTGGAACACTTAAGTGTGCTAAAAAAATAAAATCAGAAAGGGGGCTTTCCTGGTCCTAGGCGAAGGGTCAAATAAAGAACGGTTCAAAAGACCCTAAATGCAGAAGAAAAACACAGTCCATGTATCCAGCCCGAAGGGTTACCAATCTGGGGTTGGAGGAGCAGGAAGGGTCCAGAGCTGTGTGGATCGGGCAGCAATAGTATTGTTGCTGGGGGTCATCTCCATCCCTTTATAACCATAGTGTACCCATTTTCTTCCAGCTACTTCCAGCAGGATAATGCTCCATGTCACAAAGCTCATATCATCTCAAACTGATTTCTTGAACATGACCAACAGTGCATTTACATACAGCTTAATCAAGCTATGCCTGAAATTCGACTTTCTGACTACAGTCCTTGTCCCAGTTTCATGGGAGAGAATTGAATAACATAACCATGCTAATATGGCCTGCTTTCTGGTTGACCTATTACGTCATATACTAAACAAGAGTCGTTCATGTGGCAGACCAACATTTAAAAAAAAAAGAGTACTTTTTTTTTTTAATCTTGTACGTAATGTACACGCTACTTCTGGTGCAGAGAAGATACACGCTATCGCTCAGACGGTTCTTCTACCGGCTCTGTTTACCTTCTTCTTTCTTGGAAGTTTTTATTCCGGGATCACACGCCAGCACAGCGGTTGTGGAGAATGCGCACATGCACTATCCTGTTAGTTGTCCGATTAAGTGTATACATGCCGGAGAAAACTGAATTACAATTGCATTAGCTGGGCGTCTTAATCGGATAAAGAGAACTCCGATTTTAGTCAGAGTAATGTAATTAAAGGAAAGAATACACGTGCATGTAAACGTACTGAATGACATCACTGTACTACAGCAATACAATAATAACTGTAATAGGGCAGGGCGGTTGGGTAGTGAGGAGCTCCGAGGCTCTAAGTTGTACCACGACAAAAAATGGCAATTAAACCGAAAATTTTTACCGCTGAACCAACATGGAGAAGAAAATGAGCATTGTGAGTAAAAAAAAAAAAAAAAAAGATAAATGAAAGAAAGACAGAGAGAAGAACAACAACGTGACTGCTAACCTCTAGCTTATTTGAGTTAGCTTAAATCAGCATGGCCACAAAAAGAGGAGCTAGAGATAAGGACAGAGCTTCTTTAATTGATCAATATAATCGCAACTTTGTTCACACCGTTACCGTTAACATCAACAAAGAGTCCGGACCTAAAAAACAAAGATCCTTGGAAATAGTTACTGGAGGCACTTTAAATGAAGACATCCTGAAAGCGGTGGTGGAATTAACAAACCGCTTCATCACTCTTGAGCAAAAGCTGTCCAGCAACACCGATGCTATTACCGTAGTGTGTGACCAGCTGAAAGGTGTGGAAATCCAGGTTCAAAAGAACGAGAAGCAAGTGAAAGAGTTATCGGATCAAGTCTCCAGACTGCAGCAGAGAAGTGATGATGCCGAGTCGGCGCTGGAACCTAAGGCTGTACGGGATGAAGGAGACACCTGCAGAAAACATCAGGGTCGACATCATGAAGCTTTTTGAAGCGCTCACACGAGTGGAAAAGGAGAAAATCAGCTTTCTTGTCGACACGGTGCACAGGGTAGGAGCGCCCCGTGACGACACAAAACGCCCCATCATGATCCAATTCATGATGAGAAACTTCAGGAATAAAATCTGGAAAGTCTTCCGTGAAAATCTGATCTTGAAAGAAAAGGGAGGATTCAACACATGCTGACAGGATGGAAAGAAGCCGGCTGTGGCCTCTTGTGGAAGCAGCCAGAAAGCAAGGGAAACGTGCTGGTTTCCGACGTCCCAATGCTTACATCGAAGGAAAAAAGATGACTCGTTAAAATCACTCATTACAAAAGCTCTTATCAAGTGTGACACAGCGGTACAAAACAGGCCTAGCAGTAAATGTTAAATGGTTTAAAATCCACTATTAAGAGAAACGGTACTTATAGTTGAAGTTCATGGTTTTTAAGTATCTACTTTATTGTTTGTTCTCTGATATAGTGTAAAGTTCATTTGTTTTTCTGACATTAGATATATATTTTGTTAAATATAGAATGTTTTAATTTTAAGGCACTGAATTTGTGTTCTATTAATGTAAGGGGCTTACGCGAAAAGAAAGGCAGTATTTTTATTTTGCAGAAGTTGCAATACTGATTGTTTTCTAACAAGAAATTCATTCAGATATTGATGATGAAAAATTGTAGAAATCACAATGGGGGGATGCAATCTATTTTTCTCATGGCTCAAATCACTCAGCTGGAGTTGCAATATTGTTAAACAGATTTAATGGTGATATTCTGGAGTCCACTGTTTCAAATGAAGGCCGGTGGATTATTTTAGTTTTGAAAGTAGACAACTTCCTGTTTATTATCTGCAATGTTTATGAACCAAACAGAACTACTCAAGCAAAAGAAAATGTTTTTTGAACTTTCTTTAAAGCTGGACATCTTAAAGGGGAAGTACAAAGATTCTACTATCTACTAACAGGGTTATCGAGCTTCAAACCTACCTCACTCATAAGTGATCATTTTCTACTGACAGATGTGTGGAGATTTATGAAACCCACTGTCACAGACTATACATGGTCTAACTCCATCAGGAGTTTATGGTCAAGGATTGACTTTTAGTTAATGTCATCACAGAGTTTACAGTTTCTTTCAGATATCTCACATTCTCATGCTCCTTTGTCTGAAACTGAGGGGTTCTAAAGAAAAATCAAACATTAGAGGTTATTGGAAATTGAACAATGATATATTAGATGATAAAAAATTAATGAGGGTGTAAATTTATATATAATTTAGATATATTTAATAGAAAAGAAATGGATTCAGTTCAAAAATGGAAATTCTTTAAATTTAAGTTTTAAGTTTAAGTTTTTGGGATATAATCAAAGATCACCTTTTATTAATGTATAATGAATGTATAAACAAACAAGACATGACAGCAACCATGAAGCAAGGCTTGATGACCTTGATTCCTAAGCCAGGAAAAGATCCTTTAATAATAGAAAACTGGAGACCTGGTTTCACTTTTAAATACAGATTATAAAATCTTAGCTTAAGTTTACGCTAAAAAATAATTTAGAAGAGATAATAAGTGAAAACCAAAATGGCTTCATGGCAAAACGTCATATTAGTGCTAATATCGGATTAATATTGGATCTAATTGACTATTCTGATTATGTAATTCTGAAGCATTAATGGTCTTCCCTGACTTCTACAAGGCATTTGATTCAATTGAACACTCCTTCATTATACAAACCCTTTGAACACCCCCCTTTGAATAACAAAGTCCCTCTTCACCTCAGCACTTGGAAGCATAAAGGAATAACCCACCTCCATCACCTCTTCCAGGGGAACTTACTTATGAATCACACAGATTTATTTGATACGTTTGAAATAAGAAATGGAAACTTCCTCCAATACCTACAGGTGACCAAGACAATCAAAAAGAAAATCCCAGTGCTCCAGAACTGCATACAGCCACCACAATTTGTCACCAACATTAAAAAACTCACACCGAAAAAGAAGAAAACCCTGTCTTTAATATATAAGCGGCTATCAACCACACATTTAATACATGTACCAATATCAAAATGGGAAGACGATCTTTCCCTGTCTACAGACTTTGATTTCTGGTCTCAGATCTGCCAAAATATATTTAAAATGACAAAAACAGCTGATCAGCTGATCCAGTTTAAAGTACTCCACAGATCACACACAACTCAATACAAGATGTATAGAATGGGCTTCTCCCAATCCAACAAATGTACGCAATGCACCCAAAACTATTCAGATTCTTATTTCCACGCTCTCTGGCTCTGTTCTCCGGTACAGCACTTCTGGTCACTTGTAACACAGAAACTCGCCTTAATTTTGGACTGCAGAATCCCATTAACCCCTAACTTGTGCCTCATTGGTGACCTGGAAACAATCAGTCTTCCTCACCATCTATCACAATCTGTCCTTGTAGCTCTCACCATCGCCAAGAAAACAATCCTTATGAACTAGAAGAACAAACAGTCACTAAACATTTCCCAGTGGTTGAACCTTCTTTCCGATTATATATCATTGGAGAAAATATCTGCTACTCGAAAAAATCAGTTGACTCTGCCAAAAAATGGTCTGTATTCTGCGACTCCCTCAACCTTAATTTACATCTTGACTTTGCCTGCTAGCTTTTGCCACTTCTGTTCCACTTACTGTAATGCTATAATAATATTTCTCTTACAGTGATGACTGTCGTTATGGAAAAGATTTTATTGCCCTCTTCATCCAGGTTCACTAAGGAGGATCCCCGGACCACAACACCTTGAGCAAGCATTAGGGGTGCCCTACTCCTTCTCACCCCTGGGTTGACTTCCGGCCCTGAGCGGTTTACCCGGCTGGCCTCCCTCTCCCCCACGTGGGGTGGCACTGGAGACTTGCCTGGGGTTCCCTGTGGCTTCGGCGCTTGCTCACTTTCCTGGGGTCGTGGTGTATCGGTGACCGACTCTCCCTGGATCTCCTGGTGGGCCTTGGCGGTCTGGGCTGGCGGGCTCCCTGTCCCCTCCTCTCCCTCCCCTCTGCGGCGCCCTCCGCCCGGCTCCTCCTCCGGCCCCTCCTTCCTTCCGCCAGTGGCTGGGTCCTCGCTGGCCGTGGGGGGCCTTCCTGGGGTCCGGGGGGCCCCGGCAGTCGGGGCCACGCCCGGCGCCTTGGGGTCGGAGCCTGAGGGTGTGGGGGGCTGCGTGAATACCACCCTCGGCGTGTCCAGTCGCTCTGTCGCGCTGGGGCTGGGGGAGCTGCGGGGGGTGGGGTCTCCGTCCGCCTTGGGGGCACCCCTGCCACCCCGGGGGGTGGATGGGGGGGTAGGTGATGCCATTGCTCGGCTGGTCGGTGTTGGTTCTTCGGGGTTTCCTGGGGGTCTGTCGCATCCTGGTTGCTGTGCTGGGCTGGGGGCGGGGTCTGGTCAGGGGACTTCCTGAGTCCTGGGGGCCCTCGCCCCGTCTGTGGGTCCCATGGGCTGCGGTTGCGCCTTGGCCGTGCTGCTGGGGACTTGGCCCTCACTTGCCTGCCTCCTAAATTGCACTCACCTCACACTCCACCATACACTATGTCGCCCATTACAACCAAGGCTAGGTACACCACACACACCCATCCCAAGTTTTTAATGCACCTCACCTTAGGGGTCCACCCAGGATCGGTCAGGGTCAGGGCAGGCTGCAGGACAGTAGTGTGCTGCAGTCCTCTGACCCACCTGACCCTCCTGTTTGCCCCCTGTCTTAATGCACCACACCAGGGTCACAGGGTCACGGTGTAGGGCTTGCTTCCTCATCAGGGACTGAGGAAGCACAGTAATAGGGACACTGTCACTTTTCATTATCCCTTGGCACGGCTTGGGGGGCCTGGTCCTCCGCTAGCAGGGGCATCTTGGGCTGGCGGTCTGTGGCCCCACGGCGGTTGGTAGGGGTACCTACCTGGGTTCTCTGGTGTCCTCTTGGCCTGGCTTTGTCTCCCGGTGCTGCGTGGCGACGGGTTCGTGGCGGCTCCCTTGGGTACCCCGTTGTTCCGGTATTGACTGGTTCGGGTGGTGGCTTGGTGTTTCCCCTCTCCCTTCCATGGGGGGCTGGGGTCTCTCCCTGGCGGGTGGGGGTTCCCTCTTCCTGTGGTCTCCCTGGCCTGGGTGCGCCAGGGGCATGGGGCTGGCACCTTGGCCCCTCTGCTCGGATGGCCCGTCCCTGGTTGGGCGCTGGGCCGGTGCCCGTCTGCGGGGGCTTTGCTGGGCTCCTGGGGGAGTCCTCTCGGCTGGAGGGGTGTCCATGGCTGCCCTGCGGGCGGGGGGTGGGGTCTTTGGGGGGGATGTTGGCGGCGGTGGGTGGACGGGCTGCGGTGGCTGGGGGGTGTGGGGGGTATAGGGGGGTATAGGGGGGTATAGGGGGCTGCTCTGGCCTGCACCGACTTGTGCTCGCTTGGTCGGTCTGGGGGTGTTGGTCGTCGCCACACTGGGGTGGAGGTTCTCGGGCGCTGGGGCTTCTGACCTGACTCTAGGCCCTGGTAATGGTCTCACTCATATTTAGGGAATGCCCACATGCATGTGTGTTGTCACCTGCCAGCCCGTGCTGGATCACATCAAGAAAAATTGATGAGTCCCGGCTATTAAGGGCTGGATTATTGTTTTCACTCTATCACTACGTGCCCTATGGCAGACTTCTCTCCTTCCATTGGGACACCCTTACCCCCCTGGACTCTCATCTCTCCAGAGATGACTGTATCCAGTCATACTTGAGTGAGGTGACTTGGGAAGCACAGAACCCTACACTCCACTAGTTCCTACTAGCACCACATGCATCTCCTCCACTGTCCATCCTTCTACATCTTTTCTGTCCTTTGTTCTCCCCCTCTATTCACTGAGGTGTAGCACTGCCCTCCCTGCCACACAAGGTCACTACACTCAATAAAGATCAACAGGACAGTTCTCAGGGAAGGCTGGTGATGGTCACACTCACGCACTGAAGTAATAAAGCTTTCAGCTGCAAGAATATAACTGCATCAACCTCATATAATGTTGACACCCTGTGGTGTTCAACTATGCAGACAAATGCAGACAAATGAGAAAAAAAAAAAAAAAAAAAAAAAAAGGAAAAAATAGACACCACCATCTTAAGAAAGAAATCCTCAGTTTAGAGACAGCAGAAGGAGGTTTGGAGATTTTGAATTTTTTTCATTTAAATTCCACCCTTAAAGTTAAATGACTTAAAAAATGTTTGGAGCAACGAGAGTCACTATGGAATTTTATTCCACACAATATATTTTAAAAAGTAGGAGGCTTAAATTTTTTATTGAGCTGCAACTACACGGTCTCTAAATTGCCTCTGAAACTCTCAAGGTTTTATTAGCAAGCTTTACTCTCTTGGAAATTATTTTATGCTCACAACTTTTCTCCACACAAGGAACTGCTTTGGAACAATGGTCATATTACAATTAAAAACAAAAGCATATACAAAGAGAGCTGGATTGACACAATATTTGTGACAGCCTTATTTGATGATAATGGTGGTCTTTACAGTTTTGAAGACTTTCTGAAAGTTAAAACCTTTCCAGTCAAATACAGAAAGTTTGTTTTTATTACAAGCGCGATTCCCACTGGTATGATTGAAGTTAAAAGCACTTTGAGTAGGTAGAAAAGCGCTATATAAGAGCAAGACCATTTAACATCTTAAGGTTGACAGAATTGACATAATGAACAGAAAAAGTACAAACAAACATCTAAGGAAAGTACTACAAAGTCGTAATAAGATTTCACCCAGAGTAAAGTTTGTTGGTATAAACTGGCGCAAGACCTGGTTGTGTCCTTTTCAGTTTTGTCTTTTAAATAAGGTGTGGGACATTCATTTTAAAATTTTGCATAATATTTACCCTTGTAACAAATATATTTCCAGGTTTGCAGATGTGGATGAAATGTGTACTTTCCAGTGATTGGCAGGTATTTATTTTTTCTTCTTTTAAGAAATCTTACCAAGTGTGATTATCTTACTGCACTGACAGATTATTTCACTTAATTGTAGTCTATATCTGCACAAACCAAGTACTTATTTCTTATATTAATTTTTGCAGTGTAAAGACCATTTATTTTGTTCATTTATTTATTCTAGGGAGACAATGCAATGCTCGCATTTATTCTAGGGAAGCAAACGCATTGGCTCCTATATTACTCTCCACCGCGTTTATTCTAGGGAGGCAATGCAACTCATTGGCTTTGAAGTGATATGGACATGATATCAAAACATGCATCTCGATTGGGACAGGTGTGCTATGACTTTTCTAAGGGGAATAAACCACAAAAAAATGAGGGATTTGTCCCATTAAAATGAAGGGAGAAGCCAGAAAAAAGTGTGAACATTTCTAAATCGCCTCACTTGTTTTGCTAAAAGATGCCATGCTTTAGATTAGAAAAAAAAGATTACGAGACACGACAAGTGTGTTACAAGTGTTACACAAAACGGCGTTTTGATACCTCTACGGTTTGGTTGCGGTCTACATTTTGGTGAAAAATCTCATTTTACATGAGTGTGTATTGTTTCACAATAAACTCCCACGCTGGTGTGACGAGTTCTCTGTTTTTAACAACAACAAAAAAAAAAGGTGTTCAAAGTTCTCTGGTGGCCACATTTTTTGAGGTACAGAGATAAAAACTACATAAAAACGTAGGAATTTTTGTTAGCCTGTGAACATCCCTGTGCCAAAAATGGCAGTTCCAAAGCACCTCAACAACTACAGGCCAGTAGTGTTGACCCCTGCCATAGTGAAATGCCTTGAGAAATTAGTTTCACATAAAATCCAGCCTTCTAGCCTCTTTCGACTCCCACCAGTTCACATATTGACCAAACAGGTCCACCGAGGATGCCATCGTCATAGCAACACACGCTGCGCACACCTGGAGCACTGCAGAACCTATGTGAGGATTCTCTTTGTGGATTACAGCTACACATACAATTGTCACAACATCCTCACAAAAAAGCTGTTCCACCTGGGTTTCTCCACTCCCATCTGAACCTGGATTGGAGACTTCCTTACCAACAGCTCTGAGGTAGTCAGACAGGGGCCCCACCTCTCCACCACCATTAGACTCTGGAGCACCGCAAGGTTGTGTTCTCAGCCCTTTACTCTGTTCCCTCTATACCTATGACTGTACTTCAGCTCACCCAACATATCATCATTACATTTTCTGATGACACAGGGGTAATTGGTCTCATTACAGAGGGTGAATAAATGAAACATATTAAAGGGAGACTGACAACGTGGTGTCAAAAACAAAACCTTGAACTGAACACTACTGAGACCAAGAAGCTGATCCTCGACTTCAGAAGGAAGAGGCAGACGGAACCTCCTCCACTTGTTAAAAATGGGGTCCATGTGGAAACAGTCCACACTTTTAGATTCTTCAGAGTACTCATTTCTGATGAACTGTCATGGTTTTATCACCACTACTATCAAAATCTCAGCAGTGGCCGCACTTCCTGAAGCTGCTAAAGAGGAATAACTTGACGGAGAAGGTGCTGGTAGCCTTCTATCACACTGCTATAGAAAGCATTCTTCTTACATATTGCATCACAGCGTGGTATTCCAGCTGTACTGGGAAAAGAGAAAAAGGCACTGAAGCGATTAACACACTCCACAGAAAAGACCGGTTGTCCCTTTCCCCTCACTGGAGAGCATTTTTTTTTACACAAGTTGTTTGCACTTTACTCACTCTGCCAGCACTTTACTGACCTATCTATCTATCTATCTATCTATCTATCTATCTATCTATCTATGTCGCTGTAGGTTAATTAAAGCTAAAAAGCTATCTTAATTTCTTACTGGCGAGGTCAACACTGACATATTACTTGACTTACCCATACGTATCTGGATACTCGCTGTAGCCACGTTGGTACCGTAGTTAAAGTCATCTTCAATTGAAGATCTGGGGTATTTTTCACTGCTCATCGTGTTACTGTGACGTTTCCTCACCTAGACAAAGAAAGATGAATGAGCTCTTGTTTATTCATATGTATATATATATATATATATATATATATATATATATATATATATATATATATATATACATACATACATATATATATACACACACACACACACGTACGTTTGTTTTTTGTTTTTTTGTTTTTTTGTTTTTTTTTACCGCATTTGGTATTCGTGTTGTTGCATTGCTGCCACCGTCTGGAATTAGGTGCATCAGACAAAACTTCTAAATGTCCTTAACAATACAATTGTCACGAGAAACACTTATTTTCGTCTTTGCACTCTTTCACTTGAAATCTGTTTTCTTTCCGCGTTTGTTTTGTTTGCCCTAATCTTAGCATCCCTACATCTTACTTAAACTCATTTGCCTTGTCACTTTGTCATGCTAACCATGAATAGTACTATCCTATACACGGGCCTAAAAATTCTCAATTTCTTTTTTTAAACCCCTAGGTAACAGTGATCCCCTCCGCCGCCCAATTAGTAACAGTGAATCCGACGTTCACTAAATAGTTACCCTACTACCCAACCTGTAGTTATTACAGAATCTTTTGCTCCGTACCGTGGTGCCGTGGTACCGTGGTATCAATAAACAGCGATTCTTCTTCTTCCTCTTCCTGCTTCTGCTTTTTCTTCTTCTTCTGAAACATTTAGTAGTCTTGACGTTACTTGGGGTATTACTGCCCTCCACAGGATAAACGTCCACATTACGGAACACGGTTTTCTGTCCGTGACCTCAATCTTAAAAGAAGGTAGGCCTTGCAGCAAGACAAAGAACACAAGCACGCCAGTCATTCTAGAAGAATGGTTAAACAAGAAGTCCTGACCTTAATCCAATACAAATGTTGTTGCAGGGTTTACTAAGAATTCTGCACCCCCCCCCCCGAATAAACTGAACTGAATATACACTCACAGGCCACTTTATTAGGTACACCTTGCTAGTAAAAGACTGGAACAAAAGACTTAATTCTTTGTGGCATACTTTGAACAAAGTTCAAACATTCCTCAGAGATTTTGGTCCATATTGACATGATAGCATCACACAGTTGCTGCAGATTTGTCAGCTGCACATCTGTGACGCAAATCTCTTGTTCCACCACATCCCAAAGGTGCTCTAATGCCTTGAGATCTGGTGACTGTGGAAGCCATTGGAGTACAGTAAAGAAACCAGTTTGAGATGATATGAGCTTTGTGACATGGTGCATTATCCTGCTGGAAGTAGCCGTCAGAAGATGGGTACACTGTGTCAGGTATGTAGGTTTTAAGGGGAGGACCCAGATGCAGGATGGCAAATGATGAGGCAGGGGATCGGGGGAAAAGGGTATTTAATAACAAACTGAAAACCAACATAAGGTAACAAAAGGCGCTGCAGTCAGGGCACGTAAATCCAAGAAAAGCAAAACTAGAACATGAATATAGCTCAAGGACAAAAACCACAGGACCATGGGAACAAAAGCATGGCATGAAAGTAACACAACGACGTGATATGGATTAAAGGGAAGGCACGACTACAAATACACACAGGGGCAGAGGGATGACGAGACACAGGTGAGACAAATCAGGGCAATCACACAGGGAGAAACCAATGAGTAATCAAGGACACGTGAGGAAACACATCAGGAAATAAAGAAACTTAACCAAATAAAACAGGAAACTCAAAACATGACACAGACATAATCATGACAGAAACACAAGGAGACACGACAGACAGGAAACAAAGAAACTTAAAAAAATAAAATAAAACAGGAAACTTGAAACACAATACAGACATAATCATGACACACTGTGGTCATAAAGGGATAGAGATAGTCAGCAACAATACTAAGGTTAGGCTGTGGCATTTAAATGCATTTTAGATTCTCAGTTTGTACAAAGGGGCCCAAACTGTGCCAAGAAAATATCCCCCACACCATTACACCATCACCAGCCTGAACCGTTGATACAAGGCAGGATGGATCCATGCTTTCATATTGTTTATGCCAAATTCTGACCCTGCGAACCGAATGTGGCAGCTGAAATCAAGATTCGTCAGACCAGGACACATTTTTTCAAGGTTCTGTGTCTGTCTTTTATTTTGTGATCATGTTTTGGAGTTTCCTGTTTTATTTTTTCATGTTTCTTAGTTTCCTGTCTGTCTAGCCTTCTTGTGGTTTTTGTCTGTCTGTGTCATGTTGTGTTTTCTGTTTTATTTTGTTAAGTTTTGGCTCTCATGTCTGTGTCCTTGTGTGTCCCTTGATTGTTAATTGGTTTTTGCCCCTTGTCATTGCCCTGATCTGTCTCACCTGTGTCTTGTCATCCCTGAGCCCTCTTGTGTATTTATAGCCCTGCTTTGTTGTTTATAGCACTTTTTGTTTGTTTTTGTTTAATCATTAAATACTTTTTGTTCGAACCCCCGTGCCTCATCTTTGGTCCTGCATTTGGGTCATCACCTCAACTTACACACCCTTGACAGTATTGTTCTGTTTATGATAATAAGCCTTCCTCCAGGGCCTGTAATGATGTTGTTATGAGAAAACGAGATGTTTTTATGTATTAAAATGGCTACATATCTTTGTCTAGAGTTAAAAAGGTTAATCAACACAACAAAATATACCCACACAAAGGACATCAGAATATCAGGGTAACCCAGTTTAGTAAGCATAGAACTACCATAGGTCCATTTTTTTTATGCAACTAGTATTTAATTTAAAATCCCTTGGGATAAATAAAGTATCCCCACCAATCCAGTCTTTACACCACCCCCAGACAGCCAATCCACAACTCACCATTGACCTCTTCCTGCCTGTAGTATAGTAGAGCATCTTGCGATATCTATGTGAAGTGATTAGAGGACGGGAATCAGTTAAAATAAAATAAAGCAGTTCAATTAAAATTCAAGACTGCTTATTTATTGGGCTCTACAACATATTGCAGACAAGGATGGGATAAAACTGAATCTTTGGAGAATAGAGGCAATTAGTAATGAATTAAGACCTGAGACTCATTTCTTGGCACTTGTGAATTTCTGATGAAATTCATACAAAATTATGCCAACATCTCAGAACCACTCACAAGATTTACTCGGAAAGGTAAGAAATGTGAGTGGGCAACAGAGACGGAAAACTCATTTGAGGCTATGAAAACAGTACTAGAGAGTAAAACATGCTCAGCTTATTATAAGATTGGCGCATGTAGTCATAAGTGACACAAGTTCAATAGGACTTGGAACCGTCTTAGTACAGGAACAGGCAGACGGTTAGAATAAACCAGTAGCATATGTAAGGCATTCACTGACTCCTAAGGCACTATTCATTTCAGAACCTTCTTGTGGGGGGCAAGTTTAAACTTCAAACTGATCACAAACCAGAGAAGGCCACGCTAGAATCACCTAGAATTCAATTAAGACTAAGACTGCAACCATATGACAATAAAATAGAAAACTGTTTAGCTCAAAAAGTTCAGCCTGCCAAAGACGACGATTCTTGATGGTCAATGATCTGGTTGATGGACAATTTGTATGATTTCTAATACAAATTTGCAACCTGATATGTGGAACCCATTCTTAACTCAATTCAGACACCTGTATCTAAAGCCTTGGAATATCTCTTATGTCTCTTATCCACACACCTGCAGAGTCGTGTTGTGGTTGTGGTAGTGGTGGTGTATTAACCTTATTTTTATTGGTAACAAAAGCAGTATTGGCAAGAACATGTCACATTGTAATAATGGTAATAAAAATGATTACTATTTGTTGTATTGTTGTTGTGTATATGTGCATGTGTATTGTGTAACCATGTATGTATATGTGCATGTCTCTGTATATTCACCTATCCCTTACCGATTATTATGCCCTTACAATATAATGCCTTTACTAATAGTTACTTAGATTACTACTACATTTAGTCTTATAATCATGTTATCCATTATTATTATGAAAATGTTCCTGTGCATGCACTCTGCAAAGGACACAACACCATAGTCGGGCAGAGAAGCTCGTTCAGTGCCAGGCTGCTTTGTCCTGGCCCATTGACAGTTTGAGGAGGTCGTTTGTCCCTCAGGCCATAAGACTCTACAGCGTCTCCCTGGGAGGAACCAACTGAACTAAATAATAACAATAACAATAACAATAACAATAACAATAATAATAATAATAATAACAATAATAACAATATAATGCATTGATTTTATATAGAGCTTTATCATAGACACTCAAAGCTGCTTTACATTGAATGCATTATTCATTCGCTCACACAGTCACACCCTGGTGGTGGTAAACTACCTCAGTAGTCACAGCTGCCCTGGGGCAGGCTGATGGAAACGTGGCTGTCAATGTGTGCCTATGCCCTCCCCGACCACCACCAACATCACTAACTCGCAATCATATACCAGGATCATACACCTGGGGGCAAGTTGGATTAAGTGTCTTGCCCAAGGACAAAATGGACAGACTAGGGATAGAACTGCCAATCTTTCGGTTATTGAACAACCACTCTACCTCCTGAGCTATATCCGGTCATTACAGCAACTAATATTATTATTTATAGTCATTATCAATCTGCTATGTAACATAATAAGCTAAGTCTTGTATTTGTGTCACCATCAGATTCTACACGTATGCTTTAGTCAGATATGTTCTATAACAGATTGTTCCTCCTATTCCTTCTGTTCCTCCCTTCTCCTTTTATGTCTCTACCTAGCTGGGATCTTCTCAAGTTTTCTTCCTGTTAAAATTTAGTTTTTTCTTGCTACCATTGCCTTAATGCTCGCTCTGAGGGTTTTAACAATTAATTTTCTAAAGTGTCTTGACATGTACTATGTTGATGCTGTATAAAATTGAATTGAATTGAATTAAATTGAACTGGAGCGGCACAGTGACTTGGTGGTTAGCACTGATGCCTCCCAGCAAAAAGGTCTGGGTCTGAGTCGGTTTTCTCCTCCCACCTCCAAAGACATGCTTGTTAGGCTAATTGGTGACCCTAAATCTAAATTGATCCTAGGTGTGAGTGTGAGTGCGAATGGTTGTTTGTCTCTGTGTTAGCCCTGTGGTGACTTGTACAGGGTGTACCCCCGCCTCTTGCCCAATGACAGCTGGGATAGGCTCCAGCAACCCCCTGCGACCCTAATGAGGATAAGTGGTAGCAGAAGATGAGATGAACTGAACTGAATTGAATTGAATTAAGGCTGAAAAAATCCCCACACGCACATTCTCTCTAATTTTTAAGCCTAATGCGTTATATTAACTTGCCTTGTTTGTTAATTAATGCTCACTTTCTGATATATCAGTTTTCATGATAGATGGATAGATACTTTATCAATTCCAAGAGATATTAACAACCAGAACAAAGTCCTCATATGTACGTACATATGCTGCAATAAAGATAATTCTTATTCTGATATTAGTAATGCAATGTGTTTTTGTTTGTTCAGATTTCTTGGCATTTGTTTGTGGCTTGAATAAAATGAAGGCAAAGGCAAAGACAAAGTGACAGGCAGAACTATTTTAAAGCCACAAATCCCAAAAAAGCACTACTCAAAAGTCAGTGAGAGCAGGGGTGGAACATGACTCACAGACAGGACCCCCGGCTACTGACCTTGGAACAGTATTGACAACAGGGAAGAAGAGCCCTTCGGTCAAACCCACAGAGAACAGACATGTTTGGTGTGTCTGGAGAAAGGAACCTTAGAACACAGTCTTACAAGTGGGAGCTTGTTCAGTGATGTTAGTTTGCTATATAGTTCTTGGAAACAAAACCAATAGTGCCATACTATATATAATATGGTAGCTTGGATTAATGCTTAATCATCACAGGGACTATTCTATTGGAAATACAGAATGGAAAAACAGAGGCCAGTGAGGATGCAGTGTGTGGGCATAAATAAATGTAAAAGTCAACTTGTTACTCCGCAGGTCAGTCTCAATATGACAGCACAAGACCCTCTGCCTGACAACACTGTTTTCCTAAGTGTGTTTGTAAGGGTGCTGCAGAGACACGTGGAACAGACATTTTTAACCATTAATGGATCTTTCACTGAGTGAAATGTGTGTAGATCTATTGCCATCACTGCCCCAACTAAATCTGCTTGTTTTCTTTTTACTAGATCTTTCATTTCCTTAGTGTACAGTTAAAACAAGACTATGAAGGATTCCACACATCAGAACAAATACACTGGATTGTCAAACCATGAAACATTAAAAAATCCCATTCCCCTTCCTTCAAGGTTCCCTCCAAAACACATATAGATGCTGTTATTTGTGACCACCAATGCTTTAGTTAGTGATGACAACTACAATTCTATTTTGATGGTATTGCAAAACTTTACTGAAAATGGAGTGTCCGGCTAGTAGGAGCTGCCCGTGGTAATGTTTGGTATCAGCCAAAGCTAAAAATGTGTGGTTTGAAGATAAATCTCTCTGATGCACTGTAATGCATCTTCATTGATGCTTCTGTGATTGACCATGTGCCCCTTCTCTTTGTTGCTCCTGACACACCCAGCTATGACGTAGCGTAGCGGGAAGTTCCCAAAAAGTCTCAGCAGCCCATTTTAATTCCTTAGCAAAGTGTCTGCCACTCATGGTTCCTGCACTCCTCCACCAATCCTTGGTACTTGCCTATCTTTCTCTCGTGGGCCTCTTCAATGTGCTCTGCCCAAGGCACAGTGAGTTCCCACAAGATGATATTGTTAATGGAGTCTGAAAAGATTAACAGGTTGCTGCAGAGTTATGTGTGTGCGATATGTTCTGGAAATATTAGGTCTACCATCCGCTGCCAGTCGCGGGCTGCAGAGAGCACAGATGTTCTTGTCTGTCATGGTGGGGGATTCCCGCCAAGTTTAAGGAAGTTGATGGAACTCTTCCCAGGGTGGAATTTGTTGTTCTTAATGGTTCTGTTGAACACATCAACAACCGTCTTAAGCACCTGGTCATGGCCTCACTGATAGCAACCCTCAGTCAGGGCTTTAGGACAGCTGCTGAGTAGGTGTTTCAGGGTCCCCCTCCCACCACACTGTGGACAGATGGGGATCACAATTTTGCCCCATCTGTGGAGGTTGGAGGGGCTTGGTAAGATGTCATATAGAGCATGGACCAAAAATGGGATGTGGTGGAAGTCATAGCACCAGAGGTTTGACCAGGCAATCTTTCTTTACACCACTTTCTCTCACCTCGTCTCCTTGTTGGCTCTTGTTAGCCAAGCCCAGCTGCCCCACTGACCTGTTCTTCTTCCAGCCTCTCCTTCCCAATGGTATTGCTGGCACGGTGGCTGGGAAAAGGGCCCAGGGCTGGTCATCCAGTTGCAGTGGTCCCAGATAGGTACTTCTGCCTGACACAAGACTCTACCATCAGTAGCTCTTCCCTGGCACTCCACTTCCTGCCAATGGAGACCTCGATTCCACCTGATGCTATCTTGGGGTCCCCGGAGTCCCTATACTAGATGGCTTCTCTTGTTCTTAAGACCACAAAATCCTAAGTGCGGCCTTTGAAGGGGAGCTGTAGTGTGTTCAAGGTGCCATAGATTGCAGCACTGCTCAGGTTTGTTGTGCCCCTTGGCTGCCCGATAATCGGGCTTTTTTAAGCTTCTCCTTCATTTGTTTTACTGTCCTGATAAAGCCAAGTTTGGCCATCTCAGCCGCAATCCGCAGGAAAACCTTGTCGTTCCGCGTCCAACTCTCTTCTCCCAAAAAGGACAGAAAAGCCTCCGGGTTGGTCCAGAATGCTGTTTTTTTCCAGTCATTGTTTAAAAAAAAATGTACCAACACGAAAGCAGAAAGTTGAAAGTGAGCAGCTTACTACTGGTCAAAAACACTCATCTCTCTAGTCAAAACCAAAACATGTTGCTTGAACCTGGCGCTGCATTGTGGTGATTTTCTTCTGACCAATCAGTAGTAAGCTGCATTCTACATCACATTTTCGGTTCCAGTTCACCTACTTCGGACTGACCACAGAGGAGGTACTAAAAAGTACCCAGAAAAGTATCTCTTTGGCCTCGTTCCGCCCACCTTGCTGCTCTTGATTGTGGCCCTGTAAAAGTTAATGAGCAGCTGAGTGGAGAGTCCAGTCCATTTCAGCATTCTAAGAAAGAAGATCTGAAAAAAAAAGCCAGCCAGTAGGCTAGTCGTCAGCTACCAATGGCAACCAACAAGAAGACACCAGCTAGCCTAGCCAACAGCAGTAGGTGGTATACAGCACATCATTGGGGTTTTCAAGTCACCACCTCCCTTCACCGATGTTTTGTTAAGTTAGGCCAACGACACCTAAAGAAGGCTTAACAGTGAGTTCCAGTGTCCAGAGTCATGCCGTCACCACACAACCGGGCTGCTCAGCTTCTGCTGCCATCTTTGTATATGTAGCTTTCTTGCGCTCATTAGCCTCCTCAACTCTGTCTTCCCATGGGACAGTAAGCTCGATAAAATGCACTACTTTCTCTGGTTCCGACCACAACAACAGGTCCGGCCGTAGTCGGGTGCTGACTATCTCTGCTGAGATAATCAGCTGCTCGTTTAAGTTGGGCTTCAGCTCCCAGGCTCCGCCTACCCTTAGCTGCCCTCTGCTATGCCTGATCCTCGCCGGTCTGGCCATTTCTCCCTCCTGTACAAACATAAGCATATTCCCCTTTCTAGCACATGAGAAATTCTTCTACCTGTTTTTCCTCACTTGTAACTGCTAAGCATTTCAGAACCTTAATTCTTCCAACTGCATTTTATCACTAAGACTTGCATCATATGACCTTCCCAAACTCTTCACTGACTTCTCTAGTACTGTAGGAACCACCTCATTATTTATAGCATGCTTTTCAAGATGGCTGTTCTCTGTCCTGACCAAATAGTGTATTCGTGTTTTTCGTCAAGTTTGTTAAAGTGTTTTTGTCCGTCCAGCAGTGGGTTTCTGCTCGGCATTGGCAGAACCACTTTTACGGTGTTAAAGTCCACTCACGTTGAGGAGCTACGGAACTGTGGTCTGCTCCGGAGGCCTTCAACAACACCGACACCCACTCCTGCACCACGCACGGTGTATGAAGAAGCAGAAGAGGGGTGCGCACGGAGGTATCCGAGCAAGGCTAGCAGTCAGACCACACAAGCCAGCGATTCCCACTATCGTTCTGGTCAACATACGGTCATTGGACAACAAACTAGACTACATCAGACTACTCCATTCTATTCAAAGGACTGTGAGAGAGTGCTGTGTTTTTGTGAAATACGACTAAACAGCAGCATCCCAGATGGCGCTATACAGCTTGACCAGCTAACATGCTACCGAGCAGACAGAGCTATCGTTGAGGTATGTAAGACCCCGGCGGCGGGCTCTATGTTTACATCAGTGTGCCTGGTGCCGTGATGCTGTCTTGGTCAGTAAACACTCGTCATCTGAGGATGAGGAAGGGCTGAGGACAGCAAGGGCCAACCTCTCCCGTGGCATCAGTGAGGCAGAGAGGCAGCACTCTAGGAGGATCATCCATAGCTCCAGTGACACCAGGAGTATGTGGCGAGGAATACAGACCATTATGGACTATAAGCACAGATCTGTGACAGTTCCACATATCACCTCCCTGCTGAATGAGCTGAACAATTTCTTCGCTCAATTTGAGGCAGAAAACAACACCCCTGCACACAAGACTCCATCCCCTCCAAGTGATCAGGTGCTGCTGCTAAGCCCAGACAGTGTAAGGAGATCCCTCAGCAGGATCAACGCACACAAAGCTCCGGCCCCAGACAACATACCTGGTCATGTACTGAGAGACTGTGTACCTGAACTCACAGATGTCTTCACATCTATTATCATCATCATCCCAGTCCCGAAGAAGTCGCCCCCCTCCTGCTTCAATGACTGGCACGGTAGCACTCACCTCATCCTGATGAAGTGCTTTGAGTGGCTAATCATACATCACATCAAGTCTTCCCTTCCCCCCTCCCTGGACCCCCTTCAGTTTGCATATCGGTCCAGCCGATTAACCGACGACACCATTTCCACCGCCCTCCACTCAGCACTCACACACCTGGACACTAAGGACGCATACGTTAGAATGCTGTTTATAGACTTTAGCTCAGCATTCACCACAGTCATCCCCCAACAGCTGATCTACAACCTGGACCGGCTGGGGCTCAACACCTCGCTGTGTAACTGGCTGCTGGACTTCCTGACTGCAAGACCACAGGCAGTATGGGTTGGCAGCAACACATCCAGCACCATCACCCTGAACCAGGGGCCCCCCAGGGATGTGTTTTGAGCCCCCTCCTCTTCACCCTGCTGACCCACAACTGCACAGCAATGCACTCCAACTCCAACATTCTCATCAACTTTGCGGATGACACGATTGTGGTGGGTCTCATCAGCAACAGGTACAAGGTTAACTACAGGAGTTATATGAGTCACATGGCCATGCGGTGGACACACAACAATCTCTCTCTGAATGTGGACAAGACAAAAGAGATTGTTGTGGACTTCAGGTGAGCGCACACCCAGCATGCTCCTCTGTCCATCAGCGATGCTACTGTGGAGAGGGTGAGCAGCACCAAGTTCCTGGGAGTGCACGTCACAGAGAACCTCTCTTGGGATAACAACATGGCATCACTGGCCAAGAAGCCTCAACAGCGCCTCTAATTCCTCATGTGCACCTTCTACAGAGGCACCATCAAGAGCATCCTGACCAGCTACATCACTGTTTGGTATGGAGCCTGTACCGCATCTTGCCGTAAGACCGTCCAGTGCACAGTGAGAGCAGCTGAAAGAATAATTGGTGCCTCTCTCCCATCCCTCCTGGACATTTATTGCACCCGGCTCATGCACAAAAGCCTCTGCATTGCGGGTGATGCCACCCACCCATCATACAGCTTCCTGAGTCTGGTGCTTTCAGGGAGGAGACTGCAGAGTCTGCGGGCCAGGACCAGCAGACTGAGGGACAGCTTCATCCACCAGGCTGTCAGGAAACTGACCTCTCAACCTTCATGGCCTGGAGTGCTGTGTATCAGACCTGCGGAGCTCCATAAACTACATCTGCCTCAGACTTCATGGCATCCTCCAGTTGTCCACTCGCACCTGGATGAACAATTCACCAACCTGCCCATGAATACTCTCATACTCTCAAACTGTCACATATGACCATCAGCTATATGTTGTATTATTAGATTCTATGTGTTTTCTTCAGCTCGATTTATCTACATCTTCTATCTATGACAGAAGTTTGTTTATCTCGTTTCTCCTGCTCTTTTCTCTCTATCTTCTCTGTTTGTACCTGGCTGGCCTTCTGCAGATGTCCCTCCATATGAGCTGGGTTCTGCTTAAGGTTTCGTCCTGTTGAAAGGGAGTTTTTCCTCGCCATCTTCGCCCTCAGGCTTGCTCTGGAGGTTTCAGGCTGGTTTTTGTAGAGTGTCTTGAGATGATTTGTATTGTTATTGGTGCTATATAAATAAAATTGAATTGAATTGAACCTCTGTGCCACAACACTGATGAAAACTTTTCCCTCAACATCAAGCACGCTGATTGGTCTACACTGATTTATCTCTAAAGGACCCCTCTTTTTGCAAATAAACCTTCCCCCTGCTCTGCACCATGCCTTGGGAATAACCTGTTTCTTCCGTACTACCTTCATCAACTTCCAAAGAAATCTCAATACATCTGGCACACTCTTATACAGCCGATAAGGGACTCCATTAGGTTCCGGGGCTAAAGAGGCTCTTAGGTGCCTCACCACTTCCTGAATCTCTTTCTACCTTGGTGGACCGTCATTGCACTGATCACCTATTTCCCCAGCTGGTGGAATATCAGATCGGAAGGCCATCTTCGTAAACCCTTCCTAATCTTTTTGTACCTCCTCCACATACTCCTCCAGTTCCTGCTTCAGCACCATCAGGCTGCCATTCTTCTCCTTACCAAATTGCAACTTCACAAACCTGAACGGATCCTCACAGAATTCTACTCTAGCTTGCACTTTCCTTTTCCCATTTCTTCTCCTCCTCAGTACCTTTCTTCCGCTCCTTCTTAAGCAATCTCCTCTCCTCTATAAGTCTATTGGTCTCCTGGTGAGACCTTAACTACCTCTCCTTCTGGTTTCTTCCGTTTCTTAATAGCGCAAAGTTTTTCCTTACCTTAACCCAGAATAAGATCTTCCATTTTCTCCATCTCACTCTCCATCAGCTTACCTAGTAAACTAGTCAAGTCATTATTGACGTCCTCCCACTTCCTAGGTTCATCTGCACCTGACCACTTAACCCTTGGTTTCTAACCACTGTTCTTCTCCCTGCTTAGCTGGCTGCACTCTCGTTCAAACTGTGAGTTACTTCCTGTCGCTGGACTTCAACCAACTGACTTGACACACTTCTTAAAAAGTAACTATCAATGCAGGGTCCCTGTGGTCACTCTACTAAGCACTTTTTCCTCCCTTGATGGATGCTGAGTGTCTTTACTGTGGTTACTTTCTACCAGCCACACAAGCAAACCTGTTGCTTCTTCCCATCTCCATCTCAACTACTAGTGTCCACTAAGTGTTTCGCCTTCTCATTGTCCTGTGTTAGCCAATGATGAGTCATCTTCTTCCCCAGCTCTCAGGGGAATTTATTGCTGTTCAGATTTGTAGCTATATAGCGTGTAGTCCATGGCTTAGCAAAGCCTTGGCTACTGCTACAGTGAGGTACTAACCCATTGTAGCCCCAGTGGGGACTGTTCCCTCCTGTCAGCTGTCTTTCCATGCTCTCACGAAGTGTTTCCCTAGTCGTCAGCTGAACTGTTCACAGCAGTCACTAGCCAGCTTTAGCATTCATTATTACACAGGATAAGATGTCACAACCTATTATATACACACAAATATATTATAGTTATAATATATATTATACCTAGTGATACCTCTAACGTATCACTGCTGAAACCTATATATAGGTTTCAGCAGTGATACGTTAGAGTATGTTGTTTTGCAACAAAGCCACACATTTAATGCTAGATAAGTGCGAGATAACCATTTTTAGATCCCAAGAAAACACTTTGATTTTCAAAATGTGTCAAAATACAGAGCTGAAAGTGTAGCCTATGTGTAACTAATCATATAGGTAGACTTTTAAGGTCAACAATGCATGGCCACATGTTCAAGATCATAAGCCAACTTACAGTTAGGCCCACAAATATTTGGACATAAACACAATCTTAATGATTTGGATTTGCATGCCATCACATGGTATTTGAAATGAAACAACTGAGATGCAATGGAAGAACAGACTTTCAGGATTTATTCAACTGGTTAAACAAAAATATTCTATGAAACTACAACACTTTGCAGCCAATGACTGCTTGAAGTGGACATCACCAAATGCTGGGTTTCCTCCTCTACTTCTCTTTCAGCTGTTGCTTGTTTGTGGGTCTTTCTGTCTTAAGTTTTGTCTTAAGCAAGTGAACGCATGCTTGACTGGGTTGAAATCTGGTGACTCAGACATTGCAGAATATTCCACTTCTTAGCATTAAAAACTCTTGCTTTTACAGTATGTTTTGGGGTATTGTCCATTTTTTTCCACCTACTTAAATTATGAAGGATTAATGAAGGAATAACCCAAGCTGCCTGAAAGAGTGGCTGCCTGTTACTAGTAGCTCTGTGATGTAAACCGTTTTTTAGGGTTTTGTTAGTGTGTTATTGGTTGTTTTTGTCTGACTTGTTCTTGTGTTTTTTTCTTGGCCTTGGACCAATCAAAATGTTTTTTTGTTGTTTTTGTTTTTTTGTGCTGTTTTTATTTTGTTTTGTTTTTTCGGACTTTATGTTTGTAGCTGTGTCATTAGTTGTGGAGTTTTGCAGAATGGCCGTTGTGTCTGGTGGTGTGTTCCTGTGATCGAGAAGATGATGAGATGACGAGAAGAGCCGACTCCCAACAGGGAGAGCCAAATCATCAGCAGATCCTGTTTAGCTTCCATGCAGACTGGAGCAGGACTTTATTTTGATGGACCCACCATGGCCAATTGTGTGAATTATGTGAAAGAACTAAGGGTGGCTGAAGCTCCAAAGACAGCCATTGTAGTGGCACAGACCAAGTAGACTACACAGTGCCACAGAGAAATGGGGGAGTCAGATTTAAATGCTTGACTTAAGTGCGTTATGAAAAAGTGAAGAAATTAACAAAAACTGGACATCCGAGTTGAGGCATCTAGTATTTCTAAATTCCAATTAGCACTAAAATTATTATTTTTGTAACAAAAACAAATGCATAAAAACAAAACTTGAAAACAATGAATGAAAAAAATACTTACCAACACAAGTGCTTAATTAGGATTCAGAGGGGTTCCTTTTTCCTTGTCTTTTTTCTTTCCATTTTATTATGTTGAATATATGTTTGTGTATGTTCATATACATGTATATATATATAGGTATATGTGTATATAAAAATAAATGGGAAAAAATGGAGCCATTACTTTGAAAAGAGTGGTACTTCCCATCATTAGTAAGGCATCATAAAACTCGTAATTTTAAATGTTCTGCCCCACCCTTAATCCCTCCCTCCTTCCCTCCCTCCCTTCTTATGTTTGATATCTATGTGTAAAGGGAAATTGTCAGTGAGGGACTCTCATCTGAACTGCCTAGGTCTTCAAACAGAAGCACTCCCTGCACTGCGATAGCATTTCTTCTGTGTCACACAGGATGCTTCATAACATCGGATCAGGCAGGTATTTAAAGAAAAGAGCTCTGGTTGAAGGACTGAAAATGAAGAAATGTATTTAGCATGTTCTGTTCTTTTCCTGGTAGACCACTCCATTTTCCGTAACACATTGTAACACTCAATGGCGACTTTGTCAATAGTTCCTGATTAAATTTCACATGCCTACAACATTTTTAAAAATGCACATATACTTTCAAAGAAGATATTCTTAAGGATGAAACTTTGTCGTGGATTTTTATTTCTAAATACCAAATTTACCTTATTTCCTTTTTTTTGTTCCTTTGTCTTTGGTGTAGTGCGTGATGTGTGGGTGGTGTTGGTCTGTCTGGTCTTTTGTAGCAGGCTGTCAAGCATGGATGCTGTTCCCCTTTGTACAAATTTTCAGGGTGGATGCCACGTCCTCTCTTTGGCCAATCTATTTGATCGCGTTATTCAACACTCAGCCAGGATGCATGGTATTTCAAATGACCTCCACTCCGAGTTTGTAAGTATCCTCATGAAGGCTGTCTAATGAAGTTTATTGAACAAGTTTGATCTTAAAATTATGATGTTTAGTCAAAGTGAATGTATCAGCACAAAGTTGGTGTCCATATATAGTTATTACATTAGGAATTTCTATAAACGGATACAAAAATCTTTCTTTACGAAGCTGTCAAATGCGATGTGTGTAGTCAGCATCTCAGTGTCTAAAAAAACAAGTCGTTTTGGGCATTTTCTTACAACATTTTGAAATGGCGAGAAATTAAAAAAAAAGAAGGAACAGCCACAGTAACCTGGTAGATGAACAGACACAAGTGATAGGCTGTACAATGTAACTATTACTGAGTCCTGCTGTTCACAGATGCAGGACTTCTCATGTCAATGCCACAAAAATTACAGTATTTGCTCACAAACTCACCAAAATTATTGTCTGATATCTTTATTAAACAACAGTAATCTTTAACTTAAGTTTTTAAACTGCATTGCTATTACCAATACCAGACCTACAGTGTTCAAGATTTGGAGAAAAAAAACGTTTCAGAGAATTGCATGGCTATTTAGGACATAATGTATTTTATTGTTTAATTGTACTGGGGATTTCCACGATCTAGCCAATATTTGCTGGTATGTATGATTTCCTTGCCACCGTTCCCTTTAGGCTTGGTTTTGAGGTTTCAAGACGGTTTTTGTAAAGCGTCTTGCAACAGTTTGTATTGTTATTGGCGCTATATAAATATAATTTAACTGAATTGAAGTGAAGGGTGGAGAAACTATGGGAATAACAAAACATTGTTCAAGAGTATTGTTAAGAGAACTCTAAATTCTGCCTCTGTTTGTATTCATATTAAATCTGTATACATGGATAGGAAATCATCTTTTATTAGTTCTGTACTCTAGCTACAGATGATACAGATGATATTTAAATGACACCTGACCTCTAACATTTCATTGATGTTTGTCCTGTCAGGAGCTTTACTTCTTGCCCAAGAGTCAGATTGGCCGGGTCACTCGCAACTGTCATACCTCTAACATCCTTACACCAAATGGCAAGGAGAACGCTCAGAGAATGGCGGTGAATTAGCCTTTTTTATGTATCTTCCCTTGTACAACACACCATATAAATGATACAAGTTTCCATATACATTGTACATTATTCCTTAATAATTTTGTTGATTGTGTTCCTTTACTTTTATTTTTAATTATTTTGATTCTACTTCTGACTCAAAGGGCAACTTCATTTTAAACTGACTTATAAATGTATTGTGTCCACCTCTCCTGTTGTTACTGTAGAGGTCGGATCTGACAGAAGTGATTCTAAAACTCCTGGTGGCATGGAGAGATCCTCTGTGGCATTTTCATCAGAGCATGGCTCACCACCATGACTTCAATAACTTCAGCACCAATAAATCTCTTGAAATGAGTGACATGGTGCATGAGCTACGGAAAGGTGTACAGAAAGTGGTTGAGAAGGTACTGTAGGTCTTCATATATTAATAAATATAGTTTAACAGAATGCCAAAATGAAATGCCGAGGGTGGCAGTTTACAAGAACCGTTGAAGAAAATATTTAAACTTATTTATATGTTTTACTGTATAGTTTAATCATTTCTTGTACTTAACTCTTTACACGTAACTTTCGGCATTTTACTCTGGGAATTTGAGAAAATCATGTTTTCTATCCTGCCACCTCCCCAAACGAGTGTGTATTTATTTTTGTGAGTTTAAATAGTATTTTTTATTATCTCTAGATTTTTTTTTATGTATCGCAACTTTTATTTTATTGTTGCAATGGAAATGGCGTGACCTATCCATATCTTGCATATACACTCACTGGTCACTTTATTAGGTACACCTGTATAATTGCATGTTAACACAAATTGCTTATCAGCCAATCACATGGCTGCAATTCAATGCATTTAGGCATGTAGAGGTGATCAACACAACTTACTGAAGTTCTAACCGAGCATCAAAATGGAGAAGAAAGGGGATTTAAGTGACTTTGAATGTGGTTGTTGGTGCCAGACAGGTTGATCTGAGTATTTCAGAAAATGCTGATCTGCTAGGATTTTCATGCACAACCATCTCCAGGGTTTACAGAGAATGCTCCGAAAGAGAGAAAATATCCAATGAACGGCAGTTGTGTGGACAAAAATGCCTTGTTTTTGACAGAGGTCAGAGGAGAATGGGCAGATTGGTTTGGTCCTTGTATTCACCCTGCGCCTTGTATCAATGGTTCAGGCTGGTGGTGGTGTAATGGTGTGAGGGATATTTTCTTGGCCACTTTGGGACCCTTAGTACAAATTGTTTAAATGCAACAGCCTAACCTGGGTATTGTTGCTGACGATGTCCATCCCTTTATGACCACAGTGTACCCATCTTCTGACAACTACTTCTAGCAGGATAACGCACCATGTCACAAAGCTCATATCATCTCAAACTGGTTTCTTGAACATGACAATGAGCTCACTTTACTCCAATGGCCTCCACAGTCACCAGATCTCAACCCAATAGAGCACCTTTGGGATGTGGTGGAACAGGAGATTTGCATCGTAGATGTGAAACTGACAAATCTGCAGCAACTGCATGATGCTATCATGTCAATATGGACCAAAATCTCTGATGAATGTTTCCAACACATTTTACTAGCAAGGTGTACCTTATAAAGTGGTCAGTGAATGTACAATCCCTGTATAGTTTCACAGTCCCACATAATTCTCCATATTGAGTGGATGTCTAACAATAGAGCCGAAAAAGGTCTATTTAAAGCTGAAGTCAGATTGAGAATCGTCAGGAACAATGATTTGCATAGTGTGTTCAGATGTGGGACAGGAAATCATGTGGGACTGTGGAGATAAACTATAGCCTGGCATGCTTTTTATCATCATTTCCAACTCATGTGATTTCCATTACAAATACATACTGCAAAGATGTATACACATACACACACACACGGTGGTGAGTAGTTGGTGTAGTTGGTCTGTGGAAACATCTATCATCCCCCTTTTCATCCCTTCCCCTTGACCATTGTCATCACATCCCCTTCACCATTTTCATCCTGTCTCCCTCGACTCTTTTCATTCATCCTTTTCAACTCTTCTTATGCATCTCCTGTAGGACAACAACAGACAATTATTTTTTCAGTTGATTAATCTGCTGATGATTTGTTTTTTGTTTTTTTGATCAGTTGACTATCTATCGATTGTTGTTTAAATTAATGTATTAAGTACCATCATATCTATCCCTTTCGTTTACCTCTAACATGCGGGCACAAATTTTAGGTTTGTCTGTACCACCTAACTTTTACTGTTGTTGTTGTGACAGGCGGCTAGGTGGCTTTTTTCTCTCTCTGGCAATCTAATAGGTGCCTTTTTTAAGCATATCTGTTGATGTTAAAGAAAAGCTGTAAGACTCATACTTTTTCTAAGTTAAACATACGTGACTAAGAAGGACCACGGGCCAAAGCAGATTCAGCACCTAGCAGTGATATCCACTGAGAGATTCAAGTGTCGTGGTAAAATTCAACAAGTGAGGGTTGTTGAGAAGTTAGTAATGATTCAGACTCAGTGATCACTTTCTGTTAATTTATCTGCAAATATTCTGCAGTGGAAGGAGACATACAAACAGTGTAAATCCCAGAGAGAATGTCACACCAAATGTGGGGCAATCAAGGCGTTGGTAACTGTTTTAAGGTTAGAGAGGGAGAGAACTAATTTTAGTTTGGCAATATTTTGTAGTTGGAAAAAAATACTTTTCACCCCAGAATTTATGTGTTTATCGAATTTTAAAGATCACCCCAAGATTTCTAACCTGAGTGTGAAGATTCGGTGACAGGGGACCTAAGTGATTATTTATATCTTTAGATGAGTTTTGGGGGCCAGAAAGGACTACTTCTGTCTTCCTGTCATTCAGTTGGAGGTAGTTATTTGCCATCCAAAGTTTGGCGTCTTGGAGGCAGGCAAGAATGGACTCCAAGGTGGAGTTATTACATTAACCAGGTTTAAGGGGGAGGTGTAACTGCGTATCATTGGCGTAGCAATGATATGAGATGTTGTGCTTTTGGGAAATGGAGCCTAAAGAGAGCAAGTACAGGGCAAAGAGGATGGGGCCTAAGATGGAGCCCTGGGATACACCGCACGTGATCGGGACAGATGAGGAGTAGAGATTATCAGTGTTAACAGAAAAAGATCGGTTTGAAAGGTAGGAGGCAAACCACTGGAGGGAGCTGCCTTGGATACCGACCTGAAGCTCAAGCCGGTTCAGCAGGAGGGAGTGGGAAAAAAAGTGGAATAAAGATCTAAGAGGATTAACAAGGCAGGTTTACCAGCATAATAAAATAAACGTAATAAAAGATAAAAATTTACTGGAGCACTGCGCCAACGGTGTAATGGATTCGAGGCAAACTTCCCTACCGGTGCTCCCTGGTCTGTGGGCGTATGTCCAGGACATTGCTTTTCCAGTCATTATTAACAAAAATGTACTTGTAGTACCAGAGTCAACCAAATTAGAATTTTTAACTGTGAATTGTTGTTGTGAGTGTGGGCATATCAGTGGTGTGTGACATTATGTAATCTACATAAGTGCAGTGGGGTAGGAGGTTTTTCTAACTCTGAAATCCTATTCTGAATCTGAGTGAGCTGATGTGTGGTAAGTTTAGCGAGCTGTTCTTCATTGCATGTGTTGTGTGTGTTTTCACTTCCCTTTTTGTTGTTTTGCGGGTGTTGGTCAGCAAGGACAGTCACTGGCTCAACGGCCATATTCGCCGCAGTTGTAACACTTGAATTCCTCTGATTGGCTCCCTGAAGGAGCATGCGCAAGTCTTTGTGCGTTGAGAAGAGGACCTTCCAGATAGTTTCTGACCTATCTCATCCAAGCAGTAACCTCTGGGTCTGAGCAATGAAGCCCATGCAGAAGTGCAAAAAAATGCAGTTCATCAAGCTCCAAAAGGGAGCAAATCTCCATAGTCCTCCATGTTAAAAAGCCCAACTTTACAGAAATATTAAACATGTTTACAGCCTGGTGCAAAAACAATTTTGGTCTTAATAGTTCACTATTCTTGACAACTGTACGGGACAATTTTTTTTTCTAACTCATTTGTTTTAATTATTATCCAATTATTAATTATTATTATTTTTAAATTTTACATAATTATGGGCATTCTCATTTTTTTTTTTTTTTTTTTTTTGGTCTGCATTTGTCTGCATAGTTGATCACCACAGGGTGTCAACATAATATGAGGTTGATGCAGTTATATTCTTGCAGCTGAAAGCTTTATTACTTCAGTGCGTGAGTGTGACCATCACCTGCCCTCCCTGGGAACTATCCTGTTGATCTTTATTGAGTGTAGTAACCTTGTGTGGCAGGGAGGGCAGTGCTACACCAGTGTTATTTTGAATGGCAGTGTTTTGAAATTGCAAAGATGTGACTTTATGTCAGATTGTTGCAGAGAACCGTGTTCAGTTCATTTAAAAACTGCCATTTTGAATTGCAAAATGTGTTTAAAGCAGAAAATGTGTTTAGACTTTTGGAGACTTGAGAGAAGGTTTTGCTCTCTGTGTGTCAGTTAAAATAATTGTACTATGGATGTCATTTTAGTGTGTTAGCAATTGGAAAAAACTGCAATGTCGTGTTTTCTGTTTTGTTGTTGTGTTTAGTAATTTGTGCTTGTATTTTCTGATTTGCAGTTGTGTTTAGTAATTTGTTGTTGTGTTTAGTAATTTGTCGTGTTTTCTCTTTTGCCGTTGTGTTTTCAGATTTGCCGTTGTGTTTTCTCTTTTTGTGTTGTGTTTTCTCTTTTGCTGTTGTGTTTTCTGATTTGCTGTCGTTTTTGGATTTGCAGTTGCGTTTGTCTTTTGCTATTGTGTTTTGTCTTTTGTTGTGTTTTCAGATTTGCTGTTGTGATTTGCAACTCAGGGCCACCATACAGTCCTTTTTTATGCGCTTTAATCCAGTGTAAGCAGGGTACACAGATGTGGTGGGTGTGGTTGTATGTGTGTGGTTCTTGAATAAACTTCAAATGAGAACACTAACAGCCATCATTAAAACATCTCACAATATGTTTAACCATAACACGCAATACGAAATAATAATAAAATAACCATTAGCATGATAATACATTATGATACGTATATATCATATACAGAACAAATATCCATGATATAATAGTAATAGTAATATAATGATAACTATATATCACATATTTAACTGACAACATAAAAAAACTGTCGTCAGTCTCTTTTTCTCCCTCACACAAACAGCGGTACTCTGCCTGATGAGCGCGCCAGCGCCACTAGTGACTAGATCTGGCTAAGTCACCTGCGCTGTCATGCAGCCTTCAGAACACGAACAGTTTTCGGACACGACCAGGCGGCAACAACCTCCCGGTCTGACCGATGAAGCCCATGCGGAAGTACAAAAAAATTGCAGTTCATCGAATGGCCGCTTGAGGCTGGCTGCAAAAGGGAGCAAATCCCCATAGACCCCCATGTTGAAAAGCCCAAATTTACAGCATTATTAAACATGTTTACTGCCTGGTTCAAAAAACAGTTTTGGTGTAAATGGTTTATCTCACCATGACAACTGTACGGGGGGTGATTTTTTTTCTAACTCGTTTGTTTATTTTTTATTAAGGTTTTAAATTCTGCATAATTATGGGCGTTCCCACTTTGAGTGACAGGTGACATATGGCGCTAGCTGCTAGCCTTGGTCACTCTGCTAGTCCTCACCTGAGCTAATGACAATCTTTTGGCTAAGTTTGAGGTTTTGATGCATTATGGATCATTTTAAATAAATAGTTGTCTGCTTTGCTGCACCTCTTACAAGACCATTCGGTAAGTGAATTTGAAGAGTTATGTTTATGGTCGGTGTCAGTGCCTAATATTGCTATTCTGGTAGCTGAAGTTTATCTAAATAGCCAGCTAATGAATTAGCCTTGGGCTAGCCTTCCAGCGAGGCTCCGGTCTGTTAACCAGGTTAACGGGAGGCTATCCATCAAACTGCCACCGAGGTCAGAACGTAAATAATAATTAATAATACTTTTAACTGAAATGTCTCAGTTTGGGAAATATTTAACCACCGCATAAAGTAGGAAACATTAATGTCTCGTTCATTTTTTCTATACAACCAATGTTATGCTAACAACGACAGACTTGGTACGGTTTGTTGTGTTGAACTGTGTTCAGTCATATTAAAATATTAATGTTATATTATAGTATGAATCCAGACATAACTTTAGTCTAAATGTTGAAACGAGGTTATATATTAGTAATTGAAGTAAGACTGTAATGTAAATTAAGATCAAGGAACCAAAATGTGAATATTTGTAATAATATTCCGTACACATACACATTATGTACATATAACACATACCTTATTTTACATGTCTATTTGTCTGTGTAAAATTCAGGTGATCCAGATGTTCTACGTGAGATGAAGAACTGGACTATCAGGATTTCTCATCAGGGCAGAGAACACTATGAAAGACATCACTACCGATTTTTATTATAGCCCAGATGTGACATGTGACCCATAACTTGTCACGGAACTCTATTTCTTTTAATTAAAGACATCAATCTCTAAATCATAAGTGTATTTAATATATTATATTTTAGTCATGACAAATTACATCAGACCGTGAGCGAGGCCACCGTGTAAGCCGGCTGCTAGCACCTCGGATAGCGATTAGCCTAGCTCGGTAGCCTAAGCTAACCCGGTAGCACAGAGTTGGGTAGGCGGGTTTCAACATTCAGGCTGCTTTAGCTCCGCACCAACACGAACCCCATACCCATATTTGGAGTAACCGAGTGTGGGTGAAGTAAAGCTCATCAAATGATGATGTGTAGTGTCCATAGTATATACAGTCAATGGACACTACACATCATCATTTGACGCTCAGTTAATTACATCACTACTGTTGCATCATTATGTGTCAGACTACTGCGGCTCCCTTGATTATCCCATTATAATTCCCACATTACTAAAACAGGATGATTTTGTAAGCAAATATCTGTCGATGTTCATGAAATAAAAAATTAAATTATGTTAAGAATTAGGTTTCATATTGTCACACGTAAACTCTAAAATATGTCTTCCATTTGGTATTCAATGTATGTACTCAGAACAACAAAAACACTGCATTCACTGGCGAGCAATTTACTTTTGGAGCCGTGAAAATGTTACCTGATAGCCTTCAGGATCTTCTTGCACTAGTCACAAATCAGCTATTTTGCTGAAAAGAAACTGACTTAACATAGAATTACAGCAGAGAGAAGCAATGCATGATGGGACAACCACCACCCATTAAGCGGGCATCGGATGGTCACTACTTTTTGCAATGCTTGATAGGAGTCCCATATACAGTGCATTACATATATATATATATATACACACACACACACACACACACACACACACCTCTATATAGGGATTAGGGGGTGATTTTGGACATGGCCTATATTTGGAATATCCAAGGGTGGGGTGGGGTCTGTCCACTTAGGGCTTCATTTTGGAGGTTCAGAATCCAATGGGTGCAGTCATGATGGGTTTGTCCATACTATATACAGTCAATGGTCTTGCCTTGGGACTTCCCCAACCACTTGATCTTCTTTTGTGATTTTGGCAGGTTTGAGCTACTTTTCGTGTTACTGCCATCTACTGGATAAAAGTATTAAAAGCATTAACTGTATTATCTTACGTGGCGCTTTTGACGTTTTGACGCTTTTTAGTAAACACTGTGACGTGTTGTAGTATTTTATGAAGATTAAAACCACTGACAGGAGAAGTAAATAACATTGACTATATTGTGGGAATACAATGTTCTGCTGGGAATCTTTTGGACCTGGCATTCATGTGGAAGCACCCCCACCCTATAGCAGTGACACTTCTTGATAGCAGCAGTAGGTAGGTAGGTAGGTAGGTAGGTAGGTAGAGTGGGTTGTCCATGTTCATATGCCGAAGAGTACCTGCAAGATTTGTGTGTGCCTGTGTGAGAAGCGTAGGCATAGAAGCATGACCATTTACCATCCCTAGCAGGAGCAGCTTCACAGGCCCACACACAAAAACGGTTTAGGAACTATTCAAAAAACATGAACTACCGTATGTTGAACTGGCCTCAAATTTCACTAGATCTCAAACTGCACTGAAACAAGTCTGATCCACAAAAGCCCCTCCCCTAAACCCATGGGACCTAAAGACCCCGCTAACAACATTCTGTTCCCAGACATCACAGGACTTGGAGGAACAAGGGAGACCTACAGTCGTAGCCCTAATCACGTTTAACCCTTCTCAAGCCTCCATACATTTCCCTGTAAATAAACTTCTTTGCACCAACTAAGGTGTGGTCTTTGTTTGTATGTTCAACGTGCTAAATGTGTTCCCACAATGTATGTTTTTCAGAAACAAACAAGCTCAGGATGATAGAATGTATTGTATGTACAGTATTCAGGTTATAGTGTGATTAATCTGTTATTTGTTTTCATGTTTTACTCTACAACTGTAAATAAGAAGATCAAAATAAAAACAAGACATTAACCTTCAAGAACAACTCCTATTCAGCCCACTTATGAGTTTGTGTATCTGTTCATTTTCAAGATGTTCGTGTACTCAGAAACAATAATGTGCCTTCTTTCTTGTGAATACATTTGTTTTAATTGTAGGAAGCTGATGTGCATATGTGTGTCCTTTCTGCTCTAGATGCAAATGTTGGGAATAATAAGTGACTCTGTGAGCAACATGGCTTCTCCTGAGGCTAGGTTGGCATCTCACAGTAATGGATGGCGCATCATGAAAGACTATGACCTCCTATACTGCTTTCGCAGAGACTCCAACAAGGTGCAGAACTACCTCAAGATCTTAAAGTGTCGCATTGTTCCTGAAAATGGGTGCTAAAGGATAAACCATAATGGACATTGTGCTTAACTTTTAAAAACATCAAAATTGAAATGGAAAACTGAAAATCCCTTTGTTGGAAAATGCATGGATAATAATGTTTTTGTTGTTGGACATTTACTGATTTACTGACATCTATGTGTAGGACTATTAAAATCCAAATTCTCTGCATGCCTTGCACTTCATATCTGATATTATATAATACAGTCCATCTTCTACAATCTTTCAATTATGATGAACAGGATGGAATGACTGTAATACATGACTAACCACTGTAAAATGCAAATCATACTGAAATATATCCAAATATATACTCCAGATTTTAAGTCTCATGCATTACATTATTGCACTTTGTTTGTTAATGCACATTTTATTTTTGTTTTGAAAAAAAAAAAAAAAGCTGTGTACTTCGGTGTGTCCCATCCACTAACAAGGATGAGTGACCTTTTGTGAGAAATATCTTGAATTTGTATACTTTTGTATGCTAATTAGTGTTTCTAGTTACCACAGTCAGGATAGAAAGATCAGAGGAGATCAAACCTCTGAGGGGGTGGTCTCTCTCTCCCCCTCCACAAACTATCCCCATTCTCTTCACAACATCATGGCCTCTACTGTTCCTCCCCCATCACTGGTCTTTCTCCCTGTCTCTTTGATTGCTCTTTGTCTACAGATGCTATCTCATGATTGGAGAATACAGAAGAAGGGGCGGTCCAACCAGCTGATTCATCAATGGGAAGGCTCCTCTTCAACTATAGAAAGCCAATCACAATTGATCTGTAGTTTTGGATATAACACATTGGAATGTTGGAAACTTTGTCCTCTTTGGAAAGCTTCAACAGACCAAGGAGGGACAGGGGATCCAAGGGGACCAAGGAGGGATAAATATTAACGCAGATTCTAATACTATGATCTGTACAGTACTACTTACAGTGTGTATGGAAGCTATGTAAGCTTCCATAATAAGTTTTGTGCAGGTTTTGAAAATAGCCACAGGGCAGAAAACAATAACTACAATGCAGGGAGGGAAATCCCTACCTCCCTCCCCCTCAACCTGGAAAAGTAAACGGTCGGTCCAAAGAAAGTCGACAGTCAGTGGTGCTGAGAACAAACAGCAAACATGGAGCTGCATATACAGTTAGCTGTTTGGGGATTGTGGCCTTTCTTTATTTATCAAATCCATACCAACCGATAACAGATAAGTATGTTACTGTTATAACAAATGTTTTTTTTCCACGAGGGGTTTATTTTTTAAAATGTGCAAATAGCAGCATTAAACAATAACATGACAGGGTCCAACATGTGTCTGTCGCCTTTCACACAAAAAGTTACGTGGGTGCTTCACAAAATACAAGTGGAGGCTTTTCTAGAGCGGAGGGTATTGCTATTAGCAAGCCGTGTTGTAGCTTCAATACAACGGCTGTCAGTTGTTCACACCACAGAAGATGCACTGCGTCTTGCATTACTTCCTACATTTGGTCCCGCGTTTACTCTGTTGCGGTTCGTAGGCAGTGTGAATGCTCACCATATTTCACTTTTAAGTAGACCAAACAGCTCTGGTGTGAATGTGGTAGATAGATTTTTATTAAACAGGTTTGCAAAATGGTAGCATCAGAGCTGACCTCCAACCTTACCTGCAACAAACATCAAGTGATGAGCTGCTCCTTGAAAAAAAATGTAGCCTGTGCAAACAAAACAGAGAGACAGAATAAAAAGAAACTACTTACCCATCAGCGTCCAGTCACTGTGCATTTAGTTCAGTCCGATGAGGTGCACCAAGACAAAAAAGGGAAAAATCTAAATCCAGAGCACGCTCACACACAGCCTGATGTTACTAAATGGCACGACATGGCAGCATTGAAAAATCTTGTCATATAAGTCACTCAAATCAGAGTCCATCCAACAATCCAATTCAGCACAAACTCAGTATCTGTCCTCTCCTACAGCACCAGAGAACTTCCCCACTCCTCACTTTCAGCATCCCCTGCAGAGCTTCTGGCCTCCCCAGGACCAGGACGAAGAGGAGTATAACGAAGCACATTTCCTTACCTGTTTATATTGCACATGTGGTAACGGTATTTATTTGCACAACTTTGCACAAGTGATAGTAGTAATCGTACATTCCACTGAGTCACGATAGCACTTTATTTACCATGGTTTGCACAATCCATTTTGCACATTGCTTATTTGCACATCTTTACAGATAATTAACTTTTATTTTATTTTTTATTTTATTTTTATTTTATATATTAATATTTATTGAATATTTATGAGCTTTTAGGGAACCTCGTGATCACGGCTGATTGCGTGCCGTCGGGCAGGTGCAGGAGTGCGCACTCGGCTCCACCTGCGAAAGGAGAGGAAAAGTTAAGCTCCAAAGTTGTGCACATTATTGGAAATAACACTAAGCAGCGCAGATGTGTCTGTGAATATGTATGTGCAATATGATCGTGGTAAATGAGGAAGTTAGTGTTGTTGTGGTAAATTATGTTGTTTGTGTTTAGCACTTACCTGTCCAGTCTGGCAGTCTCATAAGTGCGCGGCCAAAATGATTCCCCCGGGGGCACAGCACCTTCATAAAGGTCCCGGGAGAGACCAAGTGACAAGATAGGAAGTGGTGGGATTTTCAAATCTGGGTGTTTTTTTTTCTTTCTATTTCTTGTATTCGTATTTTAGAGGTGTTTTGAGGATAACGACAGCAGCAAAATAGAGTATTGTAGATATTATACGTGCAGGAGACATTGAAGATTTGTCTATGGTGAGTTAGCCATGTGATAAATATGTAAATTTACCTGTAAAGTGGAAGAGTCCAGTAATTAATCCAGTGGCACAGTACTTAAGGCGCCAGTTAACATCTGTTTGTGTTGCAGGTCTGACCACAAGAGACGTGTCACCCTTTACTGTTGGGTACTGATTAATTAAAAAGAAAACCAGGAAACCTGACGTTGCCTAAACTTTTCTTGGACATCATCCAGCCGCACACGGGTCACCTAGTTAACAAGGAGACACAACAGAGATTTGCTCCACAGTGTCAGTATCCTGCCACAAATCAAGCATGATTGAGGAAATGCTTTGATTGTCAGCAGAATGGATGTGAATATTGCACCCACTGCTACAGATGTGGTAGTAATGAACATTATTTCACAGGCTGCAAGGTAGGACCTACCAGACAAAACAGAGATGGTCCTTGTGACAAAGTGGGTCAGACCATTTGTCTCATTATTACCATCTTTAGTTTAGTTTAACCATACTTGTTTGTTTCAGTTATGTTGCCATCAGTAATCACCATTTTGCAGATACAGATTATCCCGGGTTTGTTTGTGTTTTGTATTATGTTTGGTTATATTTGGTAGCTCAACATCTTGGTTAAAATAAACACTTACACATATTTTTAGATTTAGTTAAAGTTTATTGATTTACTTCTTGTTAAAATAGGTTATTTTGATATTGAATTGTGTTACTTACCATACTCACCATGTGGCCAGAGTCAAAGGAGGGAGTGCGGCCATATTTCCTGCTTTTATACTCAGGTAACATGATTGGGGGCAGGTCATTGGACTAGTCCAAATGGGTAAGGGTAAGGGAAATTACTAAAAAGTATTATTTAGGTTTATTTGTTATTATATGAAGATAAATGGTTTTATTAGGAGCCAGTGGACTCTCCTCCCGTAGTGGTACAGCCAGGGAGGCTGGGTTAGGAGGAGGAGAGGTTATTTAAGCAGAGGCCTTTTGTCTGTCAAGTGGGAAACAGTGTGCTTATCAGGTGCAGCAATTTACACATGATTTAAGTTGAATTTTGCGTTTTGTTATAAGTTGAGTTTTATTTAGTTCAACTAAGTTAACTGTTCAGTTACCTTTTTTTTTCTGTTGTACATACTTTTGTTGATACAAAACAAAGCTGGAAGCACCTGTAAATAAACACCTTGTGGTGATTTTTTCTAAACAAACGGCCTTGAATCTGCCTCCTACTTATCCCGCTCCGATCAGCTTCCCAACAGTCCTTTAAATGGACCAGGCTTACAGCCACAGGACAGGGAGTAACCTGCAAAAGTGGAGAGTCCCAACAGCGTTGCTTCCATTATGGTGTCTCTGGCAAAACATAAAGACTACAACAATGTCCATCATGTAAGAAAGTCAGTTACTGCTCTAAAGCCTTTCGAGCTGAACACTGGTCAAAATACAAAAAACAATGCAACCAGCACTCTCACCCTAAAGTAAACAAGCATTCCATTTCACAAGTAAATCAACCAAAAAAGAAGACCTACACTCCCATCTTGTAGCCCTGGTAGGCAAAAAAAATGCGTTGTAGAATGCTACATACAAGAGGATACAGACGATACAGGCTCACAAGTTTGTATTGTTGATGAGAAGTGGAAAAAGAGACATTTGCCACATGAAAAGTTGAGATATGTCTCTGAGTTGCTTGATGCACCTGATGACTTGAAAATCACGGCTGCTAATGGACAAAACATGCCTTATAAGGGTTTCATTAAAGTCACTTTCAGATTGACTGCAGAGGGGGCTGACCCCAAAGAACTTGTTGTCCCCCTGCTTGTGATGAAGGGCAGGAGCCTTTCACAGCCATGGGCTTCAATGTCATTGACCAAATAGTGAAAATGAACACTGAAGAACAACTTGATGCTGCAAGAACCAAGCAGTTGCATGGGGTATTAATGGCAGCTTTTCCTCGTCTTGAGGAAGAAAATGCCACAGCCTTGGTTGACCTGGTGACAACTGAAGAGTAATATGACAATGTTGTGAAACCCACCAAAGAGAGCGTCACCAATTCCAAATTGACTGTAAAGTTCAGATGCAGTCACTGAAAAGAGACAGCACACTTCTGTTTGAGCCTGACATGAATCCTCAGTGGGTGGAGGGCCTTGAGTTCTGTGAAACTTTGGTAAAGCTCAGAAGTGGTGTCCCACCTTATATTGTTATCGATGTCCACAATCCTATTGATCATGACAATGAACTATCACTGTGACTGAACTATAACTGTCGTGGGCACCCTCACCCACTACTGTTTTGGAGAAACCTGGCCATTGCTCTACAGTGTCAGTGAGTCACACCAGTGCAGTAGGAGAGCAAGCTGTTGACACCCCCTGGGATCACCCAATTAATAAGCCATTTGAGTGAATCTGAAAGAGTAGTGATGCAGGACATGCTTTACAACGAATGCTCCTCCTTTTCCAAATCAGATGATGACATCAGATGTAGTGAGAAGTTAAAGTTGAGCATATCACTGAAAGATATGTACCCTAGCATGCACTATGCGCCAAAACCACTGTCTAAAGTTGTGAAAGATTATTTACACAACCTCATTGCACAGGGATGGGTAAAGAAATCCAACTCACCGTATGCTTCACCAGTGGTCTGTGTAGGAAAGAAGGAGGCCTTCGACTCTGCATAGATTACTGTGAATTAAACAGAAAGACCCATCCTGACAGACAACCAATCTTGAGAGTGCAGGACAAACTCGACAGCCTTAGTTTTCACTATTAGATCAAGGAAAGGCCTACCATTCAGCCAGCCTTAGACTACATTTGTGACTCCATGGGGCCTCTATGAATGAATCAGGATTCCATTTGGACTGATGAGCGCACCTGCTGCATTCCAGAGGTGTATGGAAGAGTGCTTGGAACATGTGCGAGGATACATCTGCGTGCCCTATCTGGATGATACACTTGTGTACAGTCAGACATTTGAGGACCATGTGAGTCATGTCAGGAAAGTGCCCCAGCTATTGAGAAAGTTTGGAATCAAGCTAAAGCCCAGCAAGTGTGAATTGTTCAGATATGAGGTCTAATACCTGGGAAGAATAGTTTCAGCAGAAGGGAGCAAAGTTGATCCAGCCGACACCGTCGCCGTTAGAGGTCTTAAAGATAAGAGGCCAAGCAAAGTAGGAGAGCTCCGTGCTATAGGAGAGGTCCTGTATATACTGCCTGTAGTAACTTAACAACCATCGTCGGCTTGTTAAGTTACTACAGGCTAGGAATGTCAAGATTACTCGATTTCACAATAAATCGCGGTATTAAGCGCTACAATTAATTGATCTTAACGTTTCCTGAATACCGTCAGAAAATTTTATGCCAGAACAACAGTTAAGGGCAACTCAAACAGAACGTAAACAAAGTCACGCAAGACCCACGCAGTGTTTCCTCTACATTCATTTAGGAGCGGCGGGTCACCATTCCTAAATTCTAGCCACTGCTCCTTCAAATTTTTTTATTGACGCAAATACACCACTGCTGCATGTCTCCGACATGTCTCATGGGTACTCGCAACTACTAAGGTAAACAACAGATAACTATCTTGCTCAGTATCTACTCTTTGGGGTCCTTAATCCACCGGTTACCACTGGTTAGCCCCCCATCGAAGGGAGAGGGGAAGCACCAAGCCACCACCCGAACCAACCGATACCGGAACAACCGGGTACCCAAGGGAGCCGCCACGAACCCGTCGCCACGCAGCACCGGGAGACAAAGCCAGGCCAAGAGGACACCAAAGAACCTAGGTAGGTACCCCTACCAACCGCCGTGGGGCCACAGACCGCCAGCCCAGACCGCCAAGGCCCACCAGAAGATCCAGGGAGAGCCAGCCACCGATACACCACGACCCCAGGAAAGTGAGCAAGCGCCGAAGCCACAGGGAACCCCAGGCAAGTCTCCAGCGCCACCCCACGTGGGGGAGAGGGAGGCCAGCCGGGTAAACCGCTCAGGGCCGGAAGTCAACCCAGGGGTGAGAAGGAGTAGGGCACCCCTAATGCTTGCTCAAGGTGTTGTGGTCCGGGGATCCTCCTTAGTGAACCTGGATGAAGAGGGCAATAAAATCTTTTCCATAACGACAGTCATCACTGTAAGAGAAATATTATTATAGCATTACAGTAAGTGGAACAGAAGTGGCAAAAGCTAGCAGGCAAAGTCAAGATGTAAATTAAGGTTGAGGGAGTCGCAGAATACAGACCATTTTTTGGCAGAGTCAACTGATTTTTTCGAGTAGCAGATATTTTCTCCAATGATATATAATCGGAAAGAAGGTTCAACCACTGGGAAATGTTTAGTGACTGTTTGTTCTTCTAGTTCATAAGGATTGTTTTCTTGGCGATGGTGAGAGCTACAAGGACAGATTGTGATAGATGGTGAGGAAGACTGATTGTTTCCAGGTCACCAATGAGGCACAAGTTAGGGGTTAATGGGATTCTGCAGTCCAAAATTAAGGCGAGTTTCTGTGTTACAAGTGACCAGAAGTGCTGTACCGGAGAACAGAGCCAGAGAGCGTGGAAATAAGAATCTGAATAGTTTTGGGTGCATTGCGTACATTTGTTGGATTGGGAGAAGCCCATTCTATACATCTTGTATTGAGTTGTGTGTGATCTGTGGAGTACTTTAAACTGGATCAGCTGTAAATTCGAGTTTTTTGTCATTTTAAATATATTTTGGCAGATCTGAGACCAGAAATCAAAGTCTGTAGACAGGGAAAGATCGTCTTCCCATTTTGATATTGGTACATGTATTAAATGTGTGGTTGATAGCCGCTTATATATTAAAGACAGGGTTTTCTTCTTTTTCAGTGTGAGTTTTTTAACGTTGGTGACGAATTGTGGTGGCTGTATGCAGTTCTGGAGCACTGGGATTTTCTTTTTGATTGTCTTGGTCACCTGTAGGTATTGGAGGAAGTTTCCATTTCTTATTTCAAACGTATCAAATAAATCTGTGTGATTCATAAGTAAGTTCCCCTGGAAGAGGTGATGGAGGTGGGTTATTCCTTTATGCTTCCAAGTGCTGAGGTGAAGAGGGACTTTGTTATTCACAAAGTCAGGGTTGTGCCAAATTGGGGAGAACCCACAGGGTTCCAGCAGGGATCCTGTGGTCTCTAGACTCTTCCACCAAGCCGACAGGGTGGCGGCAATATGGGGTTTTGGAAGCAGTTATGACGCTTAAGGGTGATTATAATGAAGGGCAGGTCCGAAATGCATATGTTGTGGCAGTCGGCCTGTTCTATTTCCAACCACAAATTGTAATCTGCCTCTGGGTTTATCCATTTGGTGATGTATTGTAACTGATTTGTTTGTTTGTTTCTTTGTTTGTAGTTTGTAAAGTTCGGTGCATCAAGTCCTCCTTCTGATTTATTTTTTTGAAGGGTGGTGAGGCTAATTTTTGTCTGTTTGTTTTTTGAGTAAAATTTGGTGACTGCAGAATCTATGTTCTGGAACCATTTTGCTGTGGGTTTCAATGGGATCATGGAAAATAAGTAATTAATTTGTGGCAAAATTTTCATTCTAACTGTTGCTATGCGTCCCATCAGAGAGATAGGAAGATTGGTCCAGCACTTCAGGTCATCACAGATTTTATCCAGGAGTGGATCGAAGCTCAGTTGCACTAACTCTGACAATTTAGGTGAGATGTTTATGCCCAAGTATTTGATATTTCCTATGGAAAAGGGCAGTTGGGGTTTATGGTCTGCAGGATCCCATGCTTTGTCCGTTATTGGTAGTATTGTTGATTTGGACCAGTTGATTGAGTAGTCAGAGAGGGCTGAAAATTTTGAAATACAATTATAAGCTTCCTGTAATGATCTCTGAGGTTGTTGCAAGTAAAGTAAAACATCGTCACCATATAGATTGATCTTGTGTTCAGAGATGGATGAGTGGATACCCTGGATACTGGAGTTCTGACGTATTGCGAGCGGTTCAATAAATATAGCAAACAGTAGGGGAGACAGGGGGCATCCTTGTCTGGTTCCCCTCTGTAAGGTGAAGCTTTGTGATGTGAAACCATTGGTGGTGACTGTGGCCTTAGGTGAATTATACAGTGCAGCAACCCAGTGGATAAATGACTCTCCAAAGCCGAAATGTTGAAGGGTGGCAAAGAGGAAAGCCCAGTTAACTTTATCAAAGGCCTTCTCAGCGTCCAGTGATAAAACAATGGCTTCTGTGTTTCTATGCTGGGACATGCTGATCAGGTTAAGGAGCCGTCTAACGTTATTTGTAGATTGTCGGCCTTTGATGAAACCTGTTTGGTCATTGAGAATTATTGATGAAATTACTTTCTCTAGTCTAGATGCTAGTGCTTTGGAAATAATTTTGATATCTGTATAAATCAATGACAGAGGGCGATAGCTGGAAGGGAGTGTTGGGTCTTTATCTGGTTTTAAAAGTAATTTAATTGCAGCAGTATTCATTTGGGATCTTATGCAACCTGTGTTTTTGATTTCTGTAACAGTCCTTAGGAACAAGGGGGCCAGATCTGACCAGAACGGTTTCATAAATTTGGCAGGGAAACCATCCGGCCCAGGAGCTTTGCCCGTAGGCATGTTTTCTAAAGCTGTTAATAGTTCTTCCATGGTCAGTGGCAAATCCAATATGTTTCTTTGTTCTGCCGTCAGTTGGGGTAGATTGAGTTTTTTGAGGAAGGCCTGAATGTCGTCAGGATTCTGGTTGGTAGTTGTTGAATATAATTTTTCATAGAAGCTGTAAAAGATATGATTAATTTCCTGTGGTGATTGAGTGTGTTTGCCACTTGAGTCCTGAATTGCATTTATAAGAGATTTTTCTCTGTTGCGTTGGAGTTGATTCGCAAGAAATTTGCTTGATTTATTGCTATGCTCAAAATTTTGGTATCCAAGTTGTTGAAGTACGAATTCTGTTTTTTTGGTCAAGATATTTTCTAATTGTAGTTTCGCATTTTGTAGTTGGGTCCATAATTGTTCATTTGGGTTTGCGGTGTATTGTTCTGTTATTTCTTTAATCTTATCCTCGATGTTTTTTTCTGCTTGGTGGTCCTGCTTTTTCTTGTAAGCGGAGTAAGATATAATTTTGCCTCTGATTACGGCTTTCCCTGTTTCCCAAATCAGAGATGGGGATAAATTTAGAGAGTAATTTATTTCCAAAAAACCCTTCCATTCCTTCCTTATTAATGAGTCAAATTCAGGGTCTCTCAGTAATGAAGTGTTGAGGCGCCATGTGGGTGATGGTTTTAGGGAGGGTTCTATTTGAAGGTGGAGGGACACCGGTGCATGATCACTGATTATGATAGGGTGTATACTGGTGTTGATTCTTTGTACAATAGAATTGTTTGTCAGAAAAAAAGTCAATTCTAGAAAAGGATTGGTGTACTGGGGAAAAGAAAGTGTATTCCCTCTTTGTCGGGTTTTTGATTCTCCAACCATCGCCAAGTCCAAACTCATCCATGTATTCTTTGAGGACTTTGGCTGATTGTGATTTTTTTATGTGTGTCGAGTTATGGGACCGATCTAGAGAGGGATTCAGGACTGTGTTGAAGTCCCCTCCAATGATTGTAATGGGTGTGACGGCTATGTCAGATAATTGTGAAAAGACTTTGTGAAAGAAGGCCGGATCATTGTTATTCGGGGCATAAATATTTGCAATTGTGTATAATTTATTAAAGATTGATGCCTGAATGATGATGTATCGACCTTCTGTGTATGTTATCAATTTGTTTAAGGTAAACACGAGTCTCTTATGGACCAAAATCGAGACTCCTCTTTGTCTACTATTGAAACAGGAAGAGAAAACTTGGTTAAAATTTGGATCTATAAGAGATTTTTTTTCTGAATCTTGTAGGTGAGTTTCTTGAATGAGTAAGATATCGGCTTGTAATTTGGAGATATAATCCATAATTTTAATTTTTTTTGCCTGCGAGCGAATGCCATGCACATTCCAAGAGGCAACAGTTAACTGCGACATTGAGATTGAGAGCATTCAGTCCTTCTTTGTATGTTGTGTTGGTAGAGGATTTTGTACGTCTTTACGGGGTTGTCTGCTGCTGTCAGCATGAAAGGATGTACAGACAATGGAGAGAAATCAGGAGTGAGTGTTGGAATACTTGATTATACCTGGTACAAACAATGTCATACAGACATATCAACAATAGCATCAGTTCCTGGAAAATGGATTGTTAACTTAATAACATTAGCACCACGAGAAAGGAAATTATTGTGTCGGAGATATGTGGAGGGGTGAAGGGGTGAGTGGAGGTAAGTGTGGAGGGCAGGGAGACATGGACAGAAGGAGAAGAAAGAAAGAATAGCAGGGGGGATGTATGAGGTGAGTGAGAAGGTAAGAGGAGTGACATACATTAACGTTTTGTGAGGTTTTTCTTTTATGTTTTTTTTTTTTTCCTATTCTAAGTATTTATATTTATATATACAAATGTACACCTTTATAATATACATACAAATAACAAATATACATGGCTTATTTTTCTTAATACTTATCCGTCAGTAGAGCCAGGGGTGATGTTTGCATCCCGGAACAGCTGACCGTCGATGTAAAGTTTGTCCACTGTAAGTGCGGCCCTCTTTCCTCTCTGCCGATGATCCTTGAGGATCGGGTACAGCACTTTACGCCTCTCGTTGATTTCTTTCGGGAACTGATCGTTAATTCCGAAAGTGGTGCCTTTGAGTTCGCGTCCTTTGCTCTTCACAAGTACCTTCTGTTGAAAATGTTCAAATTTTGCAATGATGGGACGCGGACGTTTTCCTCCTCGGGTTCCGAGCCGGTGGACGCGGTGAAAGGAGATGTTATTCACCGTCTCCGTTGGCAGCTTGAGAGGGGTGGTCATAATTTTTTTAATCAGGGCCTCTGGATTTTCCGGGGAGCTCTCTGAGATCCCTGAGAAAATTAGGTTGTCCCGCATACTCCTTGATTGTATGTCCAGGACAGTCTCTTTCAGTTGTTTGTTTTTTTTGAGCTGATTTACTTCCACTGAAATGGAGGTGACGTCAGCTCGCAGCTCGGCGTTATCTCTTTGAAGATTAGCGATCTGATCGTACGAAAATTCTAAGCTTGACTTGAGATCCTTGATCTCCTGGTGCATAAGGCTCAGCAGATCTAGTTTTTTATTAATAGAATCAAGTACTGATACCTCAGCTGTTATTAGATCGCTTGTGTCCGTAGAGGAGTCAGCTTTCTTTCTCTTGGCCGGATTGTCAGAAAGCTCCATGACGCACCGCAGGTAGTACCCGTCAATAAAGTTTTCTAGGGACTCCACTCTGGCGGTATTTCAGTGTTTTAATTTAGCCTCTTCGATTGCGAGTGGAGTCCGCGGATCTCTGTTGATGTTATCCTCTTAAGTCTTGATTTAATCGGTTTAATCGTGCAGCGTTATGCCGCCATGTAACGATTCAAAACCTCACCCGTCTCGTGAGATCACAGCTCCTCTTCCTACCTGAACCACATCCCCTCTTCCTACCTGAACCACATCCCGGCAGCGGCCCTCTGGTGGGTGCGCCAGGGGAGCATATTGGGGGTTAGGTGTTTGCTCAGGGCACCACAGCCATGGACAGGGCGGGAGGCGAACCTGTGACCCTCCCGCCAAGCTCTCACCACTGCGTCACAGCCCCCCCATGTGGTATTATATTGTCCATCCATTTCTTCCAACGTGAGACAAACAGGTCCCTCTTATAATTCTCATCCACTGTCGATTTCTCCATCCTGTAAATGTCCATTGTGTCCATCCACATGTTCAAACACGGGCTCTCACGTGAAAGCCATTTTTTGGTGAGGGCCTTTTTGCTTGCCACCAACAAAATACTAAGCAAATATTTATCTTTATTTGTCCATCCTTGTGGCATAAGTCCAAAAAATAAAACTTTACTTTCCAGAGGCAACTGACTTCCAAAAATGTCTTGTATTGCTGCATGAATTCCCTCCCAATAAGTTTTAATAACATGACAGTCCCAAAACAATATGATAATTATTTGCATTTTCATTTCCACAATTTCTCCAGTAAACATGCGGGTTACCTTCATAGTGGGATTTTTGGTAAGGTGTAATAAAATATCTTATCAGGCTTTTCCAACTAAATTCCCTCCAACTCTGTGAGCTACTACATTTCCATTGATATGCCCATACTGTTGTCCACTCTTCCTCTGTTATATCTATTCCTCCCTTCACTTCCCATTTTGTTTTAATGTATAAGGTCAAGTGTGGTTTTATGTTTATTAGTCCTTTATGCAGGCCTTTATAATGTCCTTTATAATGCCTCTGTCTTTGTTTGAGCTGTCTAATAAGGTCTAATAGCTGTTTGCTTAATTCTCCCTTGCATTTTATCGTTTTGTTGACAAAATGACTCATTTGTAAATATCTATAAAATCCTGTGTTTCTAGTGAATAGTTTTCTTTAATCTTTTCAAAACTAAGTAGTGTATCTTCCTTCATTACCTTACATAGAGTTGTTATTCATTTATTTGTCCAATCTTTGAATCTAGTGTCTAATTTATCTGGAGCAAAATGTGTATCATATGCACAAATCTTAAAAATTGCTATATCATCTTCTAATTTATACTCTCTTATTACTGTTTCCCAAATTTTAAAAGTCAACTTGATCCATGGGTTTTCAATAGTTTTTATAAGGCCGTGCAGGCTACTGTCTGCTATAATTGTTTGTATGGGAATGGAGGTCAGGCCCTCTTCAATGCTTTTCCACTGAGCATCATATAAGGAGTTACACCAGCATATCATAGGTCTTAGTCGTGCTGCCCAATAATAATCCCTGAGAGAAGGAAGGCCCTATCCCCCTTTTCCTTTAGCCAATTGTAAGGTTTTGAATCTAATTTGAGGCCTTTTACCTTGCCATATCTGGACAGAATTTTGTCCGATTCATTAAATTGTTTCTGGCTTATTTCTATTGGCAAAGTTTGAAACAGATATAATAATTTGGTAGTATATTGATTTTAATTGAATCTAATCTTGAATTAAAATTTAGATATAGGATTAAGTTCGATCTTGCTATGTCTTCCTTGATTTGCCTTTGTATTGGTGAATAATTACGTTCTAGTAATTCTGTGAGATCCTTTGGTATTATAACTCCCAAATATTTAAAATATTCTGTTTGCCATGCAAAATGGTACTTACTTTTTATTTCTTCTGATGGATTATAACTGTATTTAAGCAATTGTGTTTTACTTATATTAATTTTATATCCCGATAATTGACCGAAGTATTCAAATCATTGCATTAGTTTAGATAAAGAGTTTTCTGGTTGACCCAAAAATATTAAAATGTCATCAGCATGGCTGGCTAGTTTGTGCTCCTTCCCATGGATATTAATGCCTTTTATTTCTTTGTTGTGTCTTATATATTGAGCAAATGGTTCCAAATATAGTACAAATAATAATGGTGAGCATGCACAACCCTGCCTTGTTCCTCTTTCCAACATAATGCTGTTTGATAAGCAGCCATTAACTTTAATTCTAGTGCTGGGTTATCATATAATGCCTGTATTGTTTTAATTATTATTTCATGTCAGCCAAATGTATACAAGACTCGATAAAGAAAGTTCCAATTCACTGAGTCAAATGCTTTTTCTGCGTCAATACTGATTACCATTGCTTCTATTTTATTCTTTTGAACATGTTTAATAATATGTAATGTCCGTCTTATGTTATCTTGTTTTTGACGCTCTTGAATAAAGCCTGTCTGATCATTATGTATTAGACTAGGTAAAACTTTTCCAATCTTCTAGCCATGATAAAAGTAAACAGCCTATCATCTATATTAAGAACAGATATTGGTCTATATGAACCACATTCTAATTTATCTTTATTTCCTTTCGGAATGACAGAAATTATTGCTTCTTTCCAAGTGGAAACTCAGTTCAGTGTAGGAAGCATCACAGGTATTAACTCTTCTTTTAGCTCCTTATACCATTCTGCTGTATAACCATCTGATCCTGGTGATTTATTTAATTTGACTTTTTTTTTTCTGTCCTCAATCTTAATTTTATTCTGTTCTTCTTAATACTGGCAACTCGAGAGAGTCTAGAAAACTGTCCATGTCAGCTATGCTGCTCCCTGCCTTATTAGCATAAAGGGTGTTATAGACTGTTTCAAAGGCTTCCTGAACTACATGTAGTTTATTTTTTATTATTTTTGTTACTGGATCTTTGATTTTGTGGATTGTGTTCTGTGCCATTTTCTTTTTAAGTTTACAGGCCAAAACTTTCATTGCTTTAGATCCTCCTTCATAATGCCTTTGTTTAAGAAACATTAGATTTTTCTTAGTTTTGTGTGTAGTCAAATCATTAATTTCTTTTCTTGTTTTCGTAATTTCCTCCAATATATCCTGTGTTGTTTTCATTTTATGCTTTTTCTCTTATTCTTTTACCTTCTTTTTCTCTTCTTGTAAGAGGATATTGCTATAATTTTCCCTCTCAGGACAGCTTTTAAGGCATCCCACAGAATGGGAGGGGACACATCACCATTGTCATTCATTTCCAAGTAAAAGTGAATCTCTCTTTTAATCTGTTTTTTAAAATGAGGGTCATTGAGTATACTCAAATTTAGTGTCCAGTTATTAGATTTTGGTTGTAGGTTTAGATCAACAGACAGGTATACAGGTGCGTGATCACTTAAATCTATTGCCCCAATTTCACATGTTTATTTTGTCTTTCCCGAATGTTATAAAATAGTCTATTCTTGTGTATAATGAGTGGGGTGAGGAATAATGAGTATAATCCCTTTGGTTGGGATGTAAGTTTCTCCATATATCAATTAGACCGACCTCCTCAAATAATGTATTAACTTTCTTAATGATTTTGCATCCTATGCTTTTCCATTAGAGGTGTCTAGTTTTGGTTTTAATTGTATATTTAAATCTCCCTTACAGATTAGGAGGCCCACTGTCTCTGATACCATCACATCTATGATTTTCTTGAAGAAATAAATATCGCTTCCAGGTAGCACATATACATTCAGCCACGTAACTGGATTTCTCTAGATGTTTCCCCTTACTAAAATAAATCGTCCCTCTTTATCACTTATCTCAAATAATTTTTCAAAAGTTTGCCTGAAAGAAGGATAGCCACTCCTCTCCTTCGTCGAGATTTATAAGAAAGAGAAAAAACTACTGTAAAACCCATTCTTTTTAATTTCTCATGTTCCTTACAGTCTAGATGGATTTCCTGTAGGTACACTATTTGTGCTTGCTCTTTCCTCATTTTAGTTAATTTTATTGCATTTAATTGGGTTCGACAGACCATTTACATTATATGATATGACTTTTATCTTGCCATTGGCCATACCCTGACTGTCTGGATGCAAAACCTGGTACAATCAAGTCACTCCCTGAACATACTTAAACAAACATTATATTAACATTAAAGCTGTGTAGAACAACATCTGCAGAAAGAAACCTTAGTTGTGTTTGAACAAAGAAAAAACAGAAAAGTATGTTGACTTTCAACCGTGTGGTCTCCAATATGATCCTTAATAAGCCCCGATGAAAAGGGGGCTTTGAGGGGGGGCCTCTGGCACCTGTTGGTGGGAAAGGGCCTTCCTTTGCCAACCGGCCAGTGTCCATTCTATTAATAGCATAGGTAAAATGCCTGACCGTTTTCACTTTCTACACTGCCACACACTGTATTTATTTTCAAAAATAAGAAGTCTCTACCAGTATACATAGCTTGTTTCTTCAGTGAATGTCTTGTTACTATTATAAACTCACCACCGATCCCTTTACTCCTCAGTCTCTTAGTGTCCCTCTCATTCCTGCTCCAAAAGTGTCTCCGGGCGTTTGATGACCGTCACCGGGAATCCCCTCTTTGCCATGTCACTTGTCGCCTCCTCGGTGTCGTGGTTCACACTTTGTGACAGGTAATATTAATTTATGCTGTATTTTTTGATGAAGTCGTACCTTAAGTTACTTCTTAAGTTTTGTTCTGGAGGACTGTCTGATAAGTTTGTCGATGTTGTTGTTCTGGCGTAATTATGGCTGACAGTTACTATTTCAGATCCAACAATAAATAACAATGTCCGCTACAGTATTGTATGGCTAACGTTACTTCTCAGTAAAGCTCTTAGCGTTAGCATCTTTTATTTAATTACATTTATCATAATTAAATTACCTAAAACTAACTTAAACTAACTGAAACTGAGGCTAATCCACTTTTCCAAATCCACACTTGTTCGTATGGATTATTGTCATGTCCAATTATCCTTTTAATTGATCTGACAAGCTACATTGCGTCACTGCCCCAGGTGGTAGTGACTTCAATGCATACCCTCTATTAGTTAGTCTAGAGTGATGATTTGTGTGGTGGAAATTTTCTCTGATAGCACTCTGGACACAAAATAATCGCACAAAACTGATTTTAAGTAGATTTTAAGTATTCGAATACATTGTAATTACAATAGGAGATCACTACAACATGTCAGCACACAAAGTGGCGGGGTGGATCTCAAAGGCACAACAGAACAACGCTGGTCTCTTGTAGGGTTCACAAAGACGGAAATTGTAATGCAATTGGTTATCTTCCCACAGCTAAGAATACATGTCATGAAGATGACCATGACTAAACCACATTCCTGTCACACAGAAATAGGAAAAGGCCTTCTTTTATGATGCCAAACACCTAGTCAGTGTCTCCTTTTCCATCTAAGACACTCATGTAAATCATGACAAGGGGATAATAATAAACTGTACAGACACACTATCCTTGTGGTTGAAAATAACACAGTAAGAAGGACAAAATGCTAACCATTTTTTGAATTAATGATCAACTAGTAACTCCACTTCCACACTTGATCCTAAGATAATCTTGGAAGGTTTCTTTTGGTTAATTTTGTCAGTGTTGGATGTGTTGTCTGGGTTTGAGATTGATGTGGATCAACATCTGCGAGGACCTTAAATGGACTATAGAAAGCATTTTACCATACCGCATCATGCAGGTTGTACTGATTAGTCAATGAAGCCCCTTTCACATTGAGCAAATAACCCGGGCTTCAATGTGAACAGGAATGGAGGTTGGTAGCCGCCTGTCGATGACACCACAGTCCTGGGACTCATCAAGGACGACGATGAGTCAGCTTACAGGGACACGGTGTCACAGCATGGTGTACCCTTGACAACTTGGAGCTAAACATTAACAAGATGGTGGAGATGGTCATGGACATCCATAGACACTCACCCTCACATACCTCACACACCCCACTTCTCATCAACAACACTACAGTACAGGTGATGTGAAGTTTCTGGGCACCACCATGACCAACGACCTGAAATGGGAGACACACTCATCTAAGGTCATCAAGCAGACACACCAGAGGATGTTTTTCCTTATGAACGTCTCATCTTAGGTTCACACACAGTTCTGCCGAGCCACCATCCAAAGTGTCCTCACCTCCTCCATCACTTCTGCCCACACCAAGTACAGACTGGAACGCATCGTGCAAACAGTCAGCCTGCTCACGGGCCTCGAAAGGAGCCTGTGTGTGTTCTGCACGATGTCAGATTAAGGAAGAGGACTAGAAGGATAGTGGGTCACCCATCATATCCTGCTCACTCCCTGTTCACAACACTCCTGTCAGGACGCAGGTTCAGGTCCATAAAGACAAACGCTCCCAGACCCCTACTCCCCACCATTTCCAGAGACACTTAAAACAGTAGAACACACCCCACATTTCTGCACGCACCATCTACAGCAACAGCCATTTCTTGCCTATTTATTACGGCCATTGATCACTGTATATCTCCAGTTTTTATTTGTCTAAATTGTATATATTGACTTCAGTCCTTTTTTCTTGCCAAATTATCTTTTATTTAGTGTTATGTGGCACTGTTACACCAGTTAAAATTCCTGTGTACATTGTACATTTGGCTAATAAAGATATTCTGTCTTTTATTGACTCTTGTATATATTTCGTACGTTGTCTTATGTCTTAAATGCAGAGAAGGAATTTCCCCATAAGGGATCAATAAAGGAATAATAATAATTATTATTTAACATTAGTAACAGGAGCTTAAAAAATTTAATTGTAGCAGTTGATCTTATTACAACATCCTCATGTGTGTATTTATTTGTAAATGTTCGATCCTGGAAGTCTGAATGTGTGAATACATTTCTAGTTATACAGCTCCCCTTGATTTCGAAACAACCTCAATGTGAGAAAAAAGCAAAGGATTATCTTATTTTATCTTTTTATTGAAATGTTTATTTATTTATTTTTAAAAATCTATTTTATATGTTTAGCTGTAAAAGTGAGATAATAGTGACTATTCTGCATGTATTATCTACTTTTTCATAAATTAACAAATAAATGTGGGAGAATATGATAATGTAATACGTAAAAAATATTAAATATTTGATTATTGTAAAGCATTTTAATGAAGCAAATGCTTAGCATAATTATTACTATTTCACAGCACAGAATGCAAGTATTTTTTGCGTGTACTTGCGTATTAAAGGTTAAGGGCACAACACACTAGATTTTGCTGTTACCTATAAACAAGATGTACAATTATTGACGAATGTGACAAAAGTTATTAAATTGTGCAAATGTGCAGTTAAGATCAGGTCTGTGTATGTCTACTATGTGTACCATGTGTATTGTGCATGCTTGGAGCGTTTTTTCGTAATTTCTACAGAAAATCCATAGTTCAAATAGAAAACCCAGGATGTTCTTTCCCTGAGGCCCAAAGTTCACCTAGTAAAGGATAGTCTGTGATAGTACAGTACTCATAATACATCAAGTGGGCTCAGAGGGGAGGTCAAAATTCCACATTTGTTAAAACAAAAACCAGCCTGCAACCTCCAGAGCAAGCCTGAGGGCGACGGTGGCAAGCAAAAACTCCCTTTTAACAGGAAGAAACCTTGAGCAGAACCCAGCTCATATGGAGGGACCCATCTGCCGCAGGCCAGCCGGGTAAAAACGGAGAAGATAGAGAGAAAAGAAGAGCAGGAGAAACAAGATAAACAAACTTCTGTCATAGATACATACATCAAGCTGAAGGAAACATGAAGGGTCTAGTACAAATCCTTTTCAACGATAGACTATATTTTCATCTCTAAGGACCTGGCTGGGAGAACTCACTACACATCCCAGTTACTTTTTCCAATTATAATACCGTCCTACAGTCCCCTTCAAAAGTATTGGAACAGCAAGGCAAATCCCCTTGTATTTGTTGTTCACTGAAAACATCTGGGTTTTAGGTCAAAAGGTGAGTATGAGAAAAGGAGAAAAGCAAGCCATTTTCAAGCTGAGAAAAGAAGGAAAATCAGTCAGAGTCATTGGACAAACATTAGGCATAGCAAGCACAACAACTTGGAATGTCCTGAATAAGAAAGAAACTGCTGGTGTACTGAGCAACAGATGTTGAACAGGTCGGCCAAGAAAAACAACAGTAGTTGATGACAGAAATATTGCGAGAGCTGTGAAGAAAAACCCCAAAACACCAGTAAGTGACATCACCAACGACCTCCACAGTGCAGGGGTATCACAATCCACTGTTCAAAGAAGACTCCGAGAGCAGAAATATAGAGGCCATACCAAAAGATGTAAACCACTCATCAGGAGTAAGAATTGGAAGGCCAGATTGAAATTTGCAAAGAAGTACAGAGATGAGCCACAGAAGTTCCGGAACACAGTTTTATGGACTGATGAGAAGTGATGGAAAGGCCAAAGTGTGGAGAAAGAAAGGAACTGCTCATAATGCATGCAAGCTCTTCTATGAAACATGGTGGAGGTAATGTCATGGCTTGGGTGTGCATAGCCGCTTCTGGAACAGGCTCATTAATATTTATTGATGATGTAACTGATCATGGTAACAGCAGTAACCCTAATGAATTCTGATATGTACAGAAACATTTTGTCTGCCAATTTACGGAGAAATGCATCCGAACTAATTGGGAGAAATTTTATCAAGCAGCAGGACAATGTGACAAGTGACCCAAGGATTCTGTGGGAATCAGTCAAAGGTTTCATTAGATCTTTCACAATCACATTTGGCTCCAATCTAAATAAAAATCATTTACAGGAAATCAAGTTAGGGGAAAAACTTGATTGATTCATTGATTGAAAGCAGGTTGCATGATGCTCCCCCTTCACAGTCAACACAAGAAAGAGAGCTAACTAGCATGAATCTTCATTCTCTTCTTCGACACAGAACCAAATTCATGATACATAGAAACCACAGAAAATTTTATTTTATTGGATCTCATCCGAGTCGTCTATTGGCTCAAAAACTACACAAGAATGAAAACATGTCCTGCATTCCTTGCATTAAAGACGATATTGGCAACTCACTGACTAATCCAGTTGATATATTAGTTACTTTTGCTACATTTTTCTTGAAATTATATAGTGCTGATCCCTCTTTGGACAAGGTAGATAAATTATCCATATCTAAGGGAACAAGACAAGGGTGTCCACTCAGTTTGTCATTGTTCACTCTGTCATTGGAAGCATTGGCCCAAGTGATATGCCTCAGCTACGATCCGATCACTGTTCATTATACTAATCACCACCTTTCATTGTAGGCTGATGATATTCTTATTTATGTTAACGACATGTCCACTCAGGTTCCTGATTTACTTAATACCTTTGCTAAATTTGGGGCCATCTCAGGTGGCAAAATAAATTGGTGTAAATCAACTACCACTGAATTATGAAGCCAAAGTTATAAACCCTTCTACAATCATCCCCATTGATAAACATTTCCGATATCTTGGTATGAATGTTTTTTTTTTACTCTATTACAAAAATCATATCTGATAACTATAGTACCACACTTAATGCCATACTGCTAGATTTTGAAAGGTGGTCTACGAATCCACAGCCAATTCAAGCATGTTTCTCTATAATTAAAATGAATGTCATGCCTAGGATCAATTTCTATAGCTCTACCTTACCACTTTCCCCTCCAGCTGGCTACTGGAATAAACTACACTCTACTGTTAATAACTGTATCTGGATCAAGAAACTCAATCAAATTAACTACCATTCAGAGAGCAAGGAATCAAGATGGTCAAAACGTGCCAAACTTGAAATACTATTTCTGGTACTTTACAATGCGGGCCCTAAGCTCATGGTCTAATCCAGATGTGGTGAAGTCCTCTACCTATTGTTGTCTTGGTTTTCTGTGTGTGGCACATGTGTTTTTGTTTTGTTTTTTAAACCAGTATCTCATGCATTGACCAAGTGTATATTGCGCTGCAGCCTGTAAAGTAAAGAGATACATAAAAATTGGATCACAAAAAAAAAAAAAAAAAATCTTGGAGAGTCCGCCAGAGTTGAACAGTTGACATTGGTTTTGCATTTATTTATTTTGATTTCAAAAAATGCAACTGAAAGAGTGGCAGCATCTCGCAGGTAGCTTTGTAATTTTTTACCTGTTTAGGTTATTCTAATTGTGTTATTGGTTGTTTTTTGTCTGACTTGTCCTTGTTTTTCTGTACCTTGAACCAATCAACATTGTTTTTGGTCCTATTTGTGCCGTTTTTATTTTATTTTAGTTTTGTTTGTTTGTTTTTTTCTGGACTTTTTGTTTTTGTCTCTGTTGCTGGCTGTGGAGTTCAATGGAGCAGCCATTGTGTCCGTTGCCGTATTCAAGAGACCAACTGCTAGCACTGTCCGTGTCCTCTGAGCTGCCCAGAGTCTGTACATTTAGAAAACTGTATTCGTTGTAAATGATATTATGGATGCCATTAAGGCTGAAAATGTGAAAATACCTATGCCTTGGTAGATGGTTTAACTGGTGAAGCAATAGAAAATGAGATCATTGACTTTTTGGGTGGTGCAGCCCTGTTGAAATGATAATCAAGTTGACCAGTTCAGAAGCTCGGTTTAAAGACCAAGGAGACGCATTGGTTACCCTGAAATGTACTATATTCAGTGCCTCTGACTTGTATTCTAAGCTAAATGGCACTGACTTTGAGAAGGTTTTGTTGGAACAGTTGACCAGAATTTGTGAGGACCCCTTAACGTCAGCAGAGGACCCAAACTCCTGTTAAAGTGGTCAGTGACTCCCTTTCACTCATAGTAGGTAGGTGCAGGGACATTACCCAAGAACCTGAGAAACCACATTGATACTTACCCTCAGAACAACTCCTGTCCAAAAAGTCCGAAAGGTAGTAGTTGAACATGTCCTCAGGAATAGTGATGTGGTTTCCCAAAACCATGGCCACACCAAGCTAAGATGTTTTTCTGGGAACATTTTCTGTCTCAACCTGGCCAGTGTTGCCATAGTTACCTTGAAGAAGTAATCAAATTACTGATTACACCTTCAAAAATAACTAACTTAAAGGTAACTTTATTAGTTATATTCAGCATATTTTCCCAATTTATTGGTTTTGCATCTACGTCTTGAATTATAGACTTAGAGGCAAATCTCTGACCCTTTGTCCACCAAGCTGGACCTCTAACCACTACTCCAGTAGCGGTATGTAAAGCTCAAAAACACTCATCTCTCTCCTCCTTCCATTTTTGTTTACGTTTACGTGGCATAATAATGTTCATTTCTATCTTGCTGATCCTTCCATGTGTGACAAAGTCATTGTCAGTAAGCTAGTAGAGAGTCTTCTTTCACCCACTGCCAATGTTATTAAAATCTTGGGCCTAATTCCAACCCCCATGACTATATCAGTCTGCTCAATTCAGCACTGTGGATGCTACCACCACCAATATTCTCAGAACTGCTCCTTCTGTTACAGAAGAAGACCGTTAAGCTGCTAAATCAAACCAAATGAGACAAGACTTTTCTAAGACCAAAATCCAGTTGGAGCCCTTTTTTATTAATGACTGTACCCCTGATGATATTGACATGGCCACTGCAGTCTCTATGACCCACATGGTTGACATGAATAAATTAGAACAGCTAGAAGCAAGCAGAAAAAACAAGCTTGGGAACAACAAGACAGACATCTTTTGAATTAACCTCTGTTCCTGCTGAGGGATTAACAGGAACTGGGACCAAGCGTGCATGTCCCAAAAGTGATCCAATCGACCTAGAATCCATTCACTCTCAAAACTTGCAACATTGCAAACTTCCAAAAAGACTTACTCGGAAAAAGTGTACTGGTAACATCACAGTTGAATGTAAGTGTCTCTTTTACACTGGGCCTCAAAGGACCATATTGTCCACTTCTTTCTACAACAGCCATCTGTCAGAACATCCCATTCAACTTATTGGTGGCCTTGATGTTAAAGGTCCTAGTGGTGAAACAGTTCCTTACTTGGGTTATATTCCTCTTGTCTGTAAGTTTCCAAAGAACTTTGTTGAAACCTGAAGCCCTGAAACCTTCATTAATAAAAGCGGCAAAGAGAAATGAAGACCCACAAATTTGACAGTGATAAGCTAGCTGAGTTGATGGATAGAGCAAAGCCTCTCTATAAACTCTAAACGTTTTTAGTCTGAAAACTTGAAATGAAAAAAAAGCACGAGCACCTGGGGTTGGAGGTATTCCTATCAGATTTGCCTGTTTCTAAATCTATACTACTACCTATTGGCCTTTTACTAGGACCATGTCAAGCTGACAACCTTATGTTTGTTTCTCCTATTAGACACCACTTCTGATAAAGAGACTTCTTAAGCAAATCTCTTGTACATCATCTTGTCAACACTTGTCAAGACAATACAATAGCCATTTTTACTTATTGAAAGACCAGGGTCCAACCTCAAATAAGGAAGAATTAGAAATTCATAATAGAAAAGGGCCCAGTGTTCCTCCCTCAGTTTGGGTTTCCACCTTTAATGATGTTGCTGAACCAGATAATGCAGATACTCCTAAGGCCTCATTCTAATTTGCCAAAGATTTGACAGTACTCTCTCAAGAAAAGAGAAGATGCATCTGACCTGTAACCTGGTCGATTCTAACCCAGAAGAATTTAGCTTCTCTTCGGAGCCTACCACTCTCTTGTCTGCAATACTGGCCAACTCGTGCTGGCTACTGATGTTGCATGTCTAACTGTGTCAGGCAAGGTGTTCCATTTTTGTGGGGCATATACACTAAAAGCTGCCTCCCCTTCTTTGGATCTGGTGCGAGGGATGAGTAAATTGCCACTGCCTGTTGACCGAAGTGTTCTTGCTGGCGTGTAAGTGATGAGCATATCTGTGATGTACTGAGGTGCAAGACCATGTAGTGCTTTATAAACCAGGAGCAGTATTTTGAAATTGATTCTTGTTCTAACAGGTAACCAGTGCAAAGATTTAAGAACGGGTGTGATGTGTTGATATTTTTTGGTACCAGTCAGAATACGTGCAGCTGCATTTTGAATTAGTTGTAACCTCTGAATACTTGAATTCGGGAGTCCAGTGAATAAACCATTACAGTAATCTAATCTACTTGTTATAAATGTGTGGATTAATTTTTCCGATTCTGATTTTGACAGAAAGCCCCTCAATTTGGAGATATTTTTGAGATGATAAAAAGATGATCTTGTAATGTGATTGATATGACTTCTGAAATTTAGATTGCTGTCGATAATTACGCCCAGATTCCTTGCTTCAGTTTTGCTATCAAGAGAGAGAGAGTTGAGATGTTCTGCGATTTTCAGTCTCCATGCCTGTGCACCAAGGAGGATTATTTCTGTTTTGTCTTTGTTTAGTTGTAAAAAGTTTTCTGACATCCATTGATTAATATCTTTGATACACTGAGTAAGGGATATTTTGGGTGATAGGTCATCTGGGTGTAGTGAAATGTAAAGTTGCGAATCATCTGCATAATTATGGTAACTAAGATTATGTTTGCGTATGACATGAGAGAGCGGAAGCATGCAGAGATTGAATAGCAGTGGTCCAAGAATTGACCATTGAGGTACCCCACATATAATGTTCATTTTGTTTGAATTGAATTCACCAATGGAGACATAAAACTGACGATCATAAAGGTAGGTTCTGAACCAATTTAGAACTGGGCCAGACAAGCCAACCCACCTTTCAAGCCTTTCCAATAAAATTTTGTGGTCAACTGTGTCAAACGCAGAGCTAAGATCAAGTAGAACAAGAATTGAGATTTTTTTGGAGTCTGTGTTTATACGTAGATCATTTAAAATTTTAATAAGTGCCGTTTCTGTGCTATGGTGGGGACGAAAACCAGACTGATAAGTGTCTAAAAGGCTATTTGATGCCAGATAATTCTTGAGCTGAATGTAAACTGTTTTTTCAAGTATTTTGCTAAGGAATGTTAAGTTGGAGATGGGCCTATAATTTGCAATGACACTTTGATCCAGATTGTTCTTCTTCAGAAGTGGTTTGATGACAGCTGTTTTTAGTGACGAGGGAAATATACCTGACTGAAGAGACCAGTTAATGATATGTAGACCCTCTGGTGCTAAGGAGTTAAAGACAGTTTTGAAAAATGGAGTTGGGAGAGGATCCAGGCAGCAGGTCGAGGACCTCAGCTGACCAACAATATTGTCAAGTTCTGTCAGATCTAGACAGTTAATGATATGTAGACCCTCTGGTGCTAAGGAGTTAAAGATAGTTTTGAAAAATGGAGTTGGGAGAGGATCCAGGCAGCAGGTCGAGGACCTCAGCTGACCAACAATATTGTCAAGTTCTGTCAGATCTAGACAGTTAAAGTGAGACATGGCACAGGTGGAGTTCCTGGAGAAAGGAATGGCGAGTTCAGTGCTAGATTTAAGGGCACTAATGTTTTGTCTAATAGAAATGATTTTGTTATTAAAGAAAGAAGCAAATTGATCACATTTTTATGAGGACATCATTTCAGAGGGAATGGTTGATGGTGGGTTAACAAGTCTATCAACAGTGGAGAAAAGCACTTTACTATTATTTATATTTTCATTGATAATTTTAGAAAAGAATGACTGTCTAGCCTGTTTGATTGCTTTGTTATAGTCATTCAGTTTATTCTTATAAATGTCATTGTGAACCTGAAGTCTTGTTTTTCTCCACTGTCGCTCTGCCTGGCGAAACTTTCTCTTTAAGCATCTGATGCACTCCATTTCTCCAGGGAGCCTTTTGTTTTTTTACATAATTAGTTTTGAATGGTTCAATTTTGTCAAAGACACTTTGTGTATTTTTGACTTGAAGTTGTCCACAAGGTCCCCAGTTGAAGATATTGTGGATAGCGACATCTCTTTTACATTCTTCTGAAAGCTTTTGATAATATTGTCATTAATTGTGCATCTTTTGAGTAATCGAGAGCTGTTACCTTGTACAGGGAAAGCAGAAACATCAAAATAAATGGAACAGTGATCAGAAAAAGCTACATCCACAACAAGAGGCATTGTAATGTTAAGTCCTTTTGAGATGACAAGGTCAAGAGTATGTCCTTTATTATGGGTGGGTCCACGGACATGTTGAGAGAGGTCAAATGCCTCTAGCAGACTATTAAAGCTTATGGCATAATCAGTGGAAACTTTAGATAATACCTGAGAAAAATCTTCCAGAAATCCACATTTAGATTTTGGTGGACGGTAAACTGTTTTTATTAAGACTCTAGATTTGCAGTGTACTGACAAGGCAAGGTATTCAAATGATGTGAATTCACCAAGGTGGACTTCCTTACAGCCATAAGCGTCAGAGAAAACAGCAGCAATTCCACCACCAATTCCTATCAGTTCTTGTGGTATGGAAGAAATTGAAGTTTGGAGGTGCAGTCTCAATTCAATTCAATTCAATTCAGTTTTATTTATATAGCACCAGTAACAATACAAATCGTCTCAAGATGCTTCACAAAAACCAGCCTGCAACCTCCAGAGCAAGCCTGAGGGCGACGGTGGCAAGGAAAAACTCCCTTTTAACAGGAAGAAACCTTGAGCAGAACCCAGCTCATATGGAGGGACCCATCTGCCGAAGGCCAGCCGGTTAGAAACAGAGAAGATAGAGAGAAAAGAAGAGCAGGAGAAACAAGATAAACAAACTTCTGTCATAGATACATACATCAAGCGGAAGGAAACATGTAGGGTCTAGTAATATAACACATAGCTGATGATCTGTGACAGTTTGTGAGTATGACAGGAATCATGGGCAGGTTGTTGAACTGTTCATCTAGGTAGGAGTGGACAATTGGAGGAGGCCATGATGACTGGGGCAGATGCAGTTTATGGAGCTCCACAGGTCTGATACACAGCACTCCAGACCATGAAGACTGGGCTGGTTGATGAGGCCACAGCAGCAGATGTAGCTTAAAACTCCACAGGTCAGATATTCAGCACTCCAGACCAGAGACCCTCACAAGATGATGGAGAGGGAGGGGAGCGGAGGGGAGAGAGCAAGACACAGTGGTTAGTAAATTATAAGAGATAGAAAATAGAATGATAAGATATTAGAGGACAGGAGCCAGAGAAGAAAGAGTAGAGGACATGTCCTCAGTGCATTGTCCCCCTGCAGCCTAGGCCTATAGCAGCATAACTAAGGGATGGTTAAGTCCAGCCCTAGCTATAAGCTTTTTCAAAAAGGAAAGTCTTAAGCCTGAACTTAAACGTAGAGACTGTGTCTGCCTCCCGAACCCAAACTGGGAGCTGGTTCCATAGGAGAGGAGCCTGATAACTGAAGGCTCTACCTCCCATTCTACTTTCAGAAACTCTAGGAACCACAAGCAGACCTGCACTTAGATATCGTAGTGGTCTGTTGGGACAGTATGGTACTATGAGGTCTTTCATATATGATGGAGCTAGGCCTTTCAGGGCCTTGTATGTAAGGAGGAGGATTTTAAATTCAATTCTAGATTTTAAAGGGAGCCAATGAAGAGAAGCTAATACTGGAGTAATATGATCTCTCTTTCTAATTCCTGTCAGTGCTCTTGCTGCAGTGTTTTGAATCATTTGGAGGCTTTTTAAAGAGCTACTTGGACAGCCAGACAGTAACGAGTTACAATAATCCAGCCTGGAAGACACAAATGCATGAACTAGTTTTTCCGCATCACTCTGAGAAAGGATGCTCCTAATTTTGATGATATTACGAAGGTGAAAGAAAGCAGTCCTGGTCACCTGCTTTATATGAGAATTAAAGGACATATCCTGGTCAAATATAACACCAAGGTTTTTCACAGTAGTACTGGAGGCCAAGGTAATGCCATCCAACAAAAGCAGGTGATTAGATAATGAATCTCTGACATGTTTAGAGTCAAATACGGTATCTTCAGTTTTGTCTGAGTTTAAAAGTAGAAAATTACAGGTCATCCAAGCCTTTATGTCTTTAAGGCATGCTTGGAGTTTAATCAGCGGATTCGTTTCATCTGGTTTCATGGATAAATATAGCTGGGTATCATCTGCATAGCAAAGGAAGTTTATGCCGTGCTTTCTAATAATATTGCCTAAGGGAAGCATGTATAATGTGAATAATATTGGTCCTAGCACAGAACCCTGAGGAACTCGATAGCTTACTTTGGTATATATAGAAGAGTTGTTGTTTACATGGACAAACTGGAATCTGTCTGACAGATATGATTCAAACCAGTCTAGTGCAGTTCCTGTAATTTTGATCACACTTTCAAGTCTCTGTAGTATATTGTGATCAATAGTGTCAAATGCAGCACTAAGATCTAGCAGGACAAGGATAGAGACCAACCAAAGTCCATCGTCTGAAGCCACGAGGAGATCATTGGTAACTTTAACCAGAGCTGTTTCTGTACTATGATGAGCTCTAAAACCTGACTGAAACTCTTCAAACAAACCATTCCTGTTTAAATGATCAACCAACTGATTGACAACAACCCTTTCCAAAACTTTAGAGATAAAAGGAAGGTTGGAAATTGGCCCATAGTTGGCTAAAACATCTGGGTCAAGAGTGGGTTTTTTAAGTAATGGTTTAATTACAGCAGTTTTAAAAGACTGGGGCACATATCCTGTTAATAAAGATAAGTTTATCTGATTTAATATGGAGGTATTAATTAATGGATAAACCTCCTTGAGCAACTTAGTTGGGATGGGGTCTAGAAGACAAGTTGATGGTTTAGATGCTGTAATAAGTGAAGTGAGCTCAGGAAGATCAATTAGGGAGAAAGAATCCAAATACTGACTAGGTCCTACAGAGGTTTCTAATGCCACTGTACTTACATCTTTGACAGATGGAAGGGTGCTATGAATTTTATCTCTAATGCCAACAATTTTATCAGTGAAGAAGCTCATGAAATCATTACTGCTGAGGTCTGAAGGAATAGATGGCTCAACAGAGCTGTGACTCTTTGTCAGCCTGGCTACAGTGCTGAAAAGAAATCTGGGGTTGTTCTTGTTTTCTTCTATTAATGAAGAATAATACGCTGTCCTAATCTTACGGAGAGTTTTTTTTATAAGTTGTTAAACTATCTTTCCAGGCTATGTGAGCTTCTTCAGAACTAGTGGAATGTCAAATTCTTTCCAGCTTTCGAACTGTCTGCTTTGAACTATGCAACTGTGAATTATACCATGGAGCTACCCTCCTTCGATTTACCACCTTCTTTTTAAGAGGAGCAACTAGATTTAGAGTTGTACTAAGCGATGCTGTCGTGCTGTCAACAAAATAATTTGTGGCGGAGTTAGATTGTGGTTGCTGATATCCACATCACTAACATAAGGCACTGAGGTAAATACTGAAGGTATTAATTCCTTATATCTAGTCACAGCATCATCAGATAAGTGTCTACCATAACGAAATGTCTTTCCAATTTCTGTGTAATTACTTATAGTAAATTCAAATGTTACAAGAAAATGATCGGACAATAGAGGGTTGTGAGAATATATGGTTAGACCTTCAGTTTCTATGCCATAAGTTAGTACAAGATCTAAGGTGTGATTGAAATAGTGAGTTGAACCATTTACATTCTGAGAAAAGCCAATTGAGTCTAATAATGACATAAATGAAGAGCTAAGACTGTCACTGCCAACATCAACATGGATGTTAAAGTCACCTACTATAATGACTTTATCTGTTCTAAGCACGAAATCACATAGAAACTCAGAGAATTCAGCTAAAAATTCTGAGTAAGGAGCAGGTGGGCGATACACCACAACAAAGAGAATTGGTTTTTGTGTTTTCCAGTCTGGATGCGCAAGACTAAGAGTGAGGCTTTCAAACAAATTAAAGCTTTGCTTAGGTCTAGGATTAATACATAAATCAGAGTGGAAGATTGCTGCCACTCCTCCTCCTCGGCCTGTGCCTCGAGGAATGTGATAGTTACTATGACTGAGTGGCGTGGACTCATTTAAACTGACATACTCATCATCTTGCAGCCACGTTTCAGTCAAACTAAATAGATCAATCTGATGATCAGTTATCAAATTGGTCCATAAAAGAGATTAAGATGAGAGAGACCTGACATTCAAAAGACCACATTTAATTTTCTTATTGCTCTGTTGTACTAGTGAATTTGTGTTGATTTGGATAAGGTTCCTATGAGTAACTCCTCTATTGTTATTTTTCCATTTAAAAAATCTGGAAGCAGACAGCACATCTATGGAGTTTGTGGAGTTATGGGTGTGAGACAGTACTAGAGAAGCGGCAGAGAGGCGTGCAAGACTGCAACTCTGCCTCCTGGGCTGAACTCTGGGTTGTCATGGTTTTGGGGTGTTAATAAAATCGGCCAAATTTCATAGAGATAAGAGAAGCACCCGCGAAGTCGGGATGAACTCCATCTCGTCTAATCAGCCCAGGCTTTCCCCAGAAATAGTTCCAATTATCAACATAGGCCACGTTGTTGGCTGGACACCACCTAGATAACCAGCAGTGGAATGACGACATGCGACTATACATATCGTCACTGGTCAGATTGGGCAGGGGACCAGAGAAAACTACGGAGTCCGACATAGTTTTAGCAAACTTACACACCGATTCAACATTAAGTTTAGTGACCTCCGATTGACATAACCGTTGGTCATTACTGCCGACGTAAATAACAATCAATGAGTCTCAATGTAGTGTAGCAGTTCCATTTTTATCCAGCCAGGTTTCAGTAAGCAGAGTGAAGTCTAGATTGTGGGTACTAATGAGTTCATTTATTAAAAATTATTTATTTGTAAGTGACCTGACATTTAATAGAGCCATTTTTATTTTTATTTTTTGAGTCCATAATAGTACTGCTGATCTCCACGTGTCGGACCATAGAAGTTCCAACAACAACAGTAGGGGAGCGGTCATCAGGAATGTCCTCAGCAGCCTCTTGGCTCCGAGGCCCACCGACGGAAAAAAGAAGCGAGGGTCTGGAGTGATGCGTACGCGCTGACTGAGGCCCATTCTTAGAGGAGAAGCGGAGCGCTTTCCCCAAGTTGGAGCGGGCGTTGGTAGAGGTGGAGGTGCTGTGCTTCACGGGATGCTGTGCCACTTCCGCCGGACCAGAGAGGGATGAGCCCAGATGTCGTGTGGCCGATGGCACAGAGGGCTGCCGAAGCTCCACAGGATCGTGAGGTGAGTGGAGCCATGATTGATAGCAAACTGTACTTGATGAACGCTGAGGAAACACAAATAGCTGTGGCCAGTAAAGGTGAACGCAACACAGGGCAGGTGTTGTTGTGTTAGGTGAGGGATGTAGCGGTGGCACTGAGCAAGACTTACTCGCAAGGGCTCCACAACGGGCCCACAGTGGAAAAATGCAGAGTTATAAATCCCACACTAAGTCAGCAAGACGGGAAACGGGACTTACCGGCACAGGCCCAAAGAAAGGGCCTGTTGAGTTAGAGCTGCCTCCGGTAAGCGTATTGAACAGCCTGTACGGGAAGATCAGTCCTCATTCAACGGTGTGATTCGGGGTCGATATAACAAACACCGGCGAAGTCGTCCTTCTACGGCTAGCTGTAATGTTACCTCGGCGGGTAGCTAGCGGTATATCAGAGGATCTAAACACCGGATTGTTGTCTTGTATCACACGACAAGGATATCTTTTGTATTACTTCAAAGTTGCCAAAGACTTCCAAGTGAAGGTCAAGACGTAAAACAGAGTATTACAGGAGCTTCTTATTACTGTTTACCCACAGGGGCGGCCATCTTGGAGTCCAAAAGGCAATTGGACTTGTAGAGTAGAATATGATCTCAAGGGCGCCGGACTTTCAAATAATGACAACTTCAAATGTTTCCCTTTGTTTTAGCACAAATAAATACAATATGAAGGTGTTTACATTTAATGAACTGCACTATTAAAAAATCTTTTGAATAACCAGATGTTTCTTAAGAAAAAGAAATGCAATTTATGTATGTCTCAATGTTGTAGTATGTCCATAGCTCTCACTAAAATAGTGTGAAACCTAGGAAAAGTAGTTACTTTTATTGGAAAAGTTGCAGTTAACGTCTTCACTGTAATTTTTGCACTTTGCAAATTCATCCCGCAGGCCATATGTTTGACAATTGTGTTGTAGACAATGGATAATGGATTATGTGTCACTAGCAGATATTTCCGTCCTCAAGTCCTCAACATGCACTAACCCCTTTACTTGGTCACAACAAGCAGATGAGTTTAACACTCATCTCTGCACACCTAACACTCAAATGATGTTTAAATCTTAACCCAGCTACACTATTATTTAATGGAGGACATGGTGATCCCCATAACTGTTTGGATGTTGTTGCATGTACAGTACATCGAAAGCACATACTGTGCTTCCTGGATCTCCCCTTACTAACCCAGATCTTTATTTCTATACTGATGGATCAGTTTATGAACATTGAGTGCCATACACAGGGTATGAAATTTGTGATAACTTTTCAATTATTGAAAGCACTACCCTGCCACCTTCCAGCTCCGCTCAAGTAGCTGCACCGTACGCACTCATGAGAGCCTGTTAACTAGCAGAAGGTAAAACTGTCACAATCTACACAGATTCAAGGTATGCTGTTGGGTGGTTGCATGACTTTTGGTACACTGTGACACCTAGTAATTGTCAACCTTTTCATGTTCCTTCTTTCTGATGTTGGCGTCAGCTGGTATCTCCACATCAGTCACCACAACCACTATGTCTGGTTGGTTAACCAGGACCTGTTTGTCAGTCTGGAAGCTGAAGTCCCACAGAACCTTGGCCCTGTTGTTCTCAACCACTTTCTGTGCTGTGGCCCATTGGGACTTGGGTACTTCTATTCCATATTGAGTACAGATGTTCCTGCACATTCCCAGCCGCTTGGTGGAGCCTCTTCATATACGCTGACCCTGCTAGCATCTTACACCCTGCTACTACATACTGGACTGTCTCAGGGACATCTTTGCAGTCTGCACCTTGGATCTGATCTGGTAGATCTTGGCCGCTATGGTTCTTGTGCTACCATGATTAGTGCCTCCGTGCTGTCTGTCAGTCCAGTCATTGGTAGGTTTTCTCGATATCAGCCACTTCAACTTGACGGTGGTACATGCCATGTAGGGGCTTGTCCCTCCATGTTGTCTGCTCCTCTTCCTCTGCACTCTCTTTGGGTTTCTGTTGAGACATTCTCTTACCAGTTTATCATTTGGGGACATTTTCTTGATGTACCCTTGGATTTTTGATGTTTCATCCTGCACTGTGGCCTTGATGCTCACTAGTCCTTGGCCTCCTTCTTCCCTCTTGGCATACAGTCTCAGGGTGTTGGACTTGGGGACTCCGTGCATGGTGAGGAGCTTTCTTATATCTGTGGCTTCCATCGCCTCCTTTGGCCAGCTTGTGATGTCAGCGGGGTATCTGATGACTGGAAGTGTGTACATGTTGATGTATCAGATCTTAGCATTCAGCTCTCTTTCCAGGTCTTGCCTTACTTTCTGGAGGTATTTGGTTTTGGTTGACCACCTTGTGGGCTCATGATATCCATTAGACTGTGGGATACCATGGTACTTGTAACTAACTTGGATATCACTTGTGTTTTCCTCTGGTAGATCGACCCCTTCAGTTCTGATCATCTTGTCTCTCTTGGAGACCCTCCGGCCGCACCAATCCGAATGACATTCCAATCCTGGTGGTTTGGATCAGTGAGACGATTTCTTGCTCGTTCTTGGCGTACAACTTGATGTCATTCATGTAGAGCAGGTGGCTGATTGTTGCTCTACTTGGTAATTGGTACTTGCATCTGCTCTTTGTGATGATCTGACTGAGGGGCTTTGTTATTGGCTCAGTTATTACATTTGCAAAAAAATATTTTTTTAACAAGCCAATAACGTAATTAGTTATAACGGTATTGGCCAAACTTTGTTATCGGTTCAGGATTTTTATTACTTTATTGGCCAGTTATTTATTTTTATTTTTTATTGGATAATACAGTTCAGAAAATACAGATATGAACAACAAAGATATGAACATTGTGTATTTGTGTGTGTGTGTGTGTGTGTGTGTGTGTGTGCAGATATGCGTGTGAGACCTATCATGGTGTTACCTTTAATAATTTGTATGTTTACCAGTAAATGGTTAATATGAATAAACGAATAATAATAATTATTACATTGTTCTTTATATTATATATAAAGAATATATGAAGTAAAATAATGCTTCCATTAATAAGCATTTAAAAAGAAAGTAATAATGATAATAAATAAAACAGACAAAACAGACATATAGAAAACAATTATAGTGATAATAATTACTATAGTGAAGGATAGTGGGAGATAGTGGAGGAGGAAGGATAGGGAAGACAAGTCTTCTAAGACACTGATTTATTTATTGCTGCTGACCCACTGAGAACCAGCCTGAGGGTCCCCCGCCTCCCACCGGGGCTTGTTTTTTATTTAGTTTTTTTGGTAGCTGCTCGTGCTTGTGAATGAATGTAGTGTGTGTAGGGCGTGTGTGATGCATTGACAACAAGAGGGAGGTTGCCATGTTTGCTTAATTGCAATTTCCTTTTTTGTTGTTGTTTTTCCTTCCTGTTTATGTTAAATACAAGAAAAATAACACTGATATACAGTGTGCCACAAGAGAGCGGTCCACGGCAGAAAGGAGAAGGCCAGAGGCCAGGAGCAGCGAAGAGACCCTAGATGAAGGTCCACCGGGTGCAGCTCCACAGGGACCCGAGGCCTTAAAATTAACAAGTAGCAAAAATAATCATAGTAATAGTTACCATCATATTTATATCTGTTGTTCCTCCTCCCCCTCATTTGATATAGGGTTATTTGGTTATAGTAATAATAACAACAACAATAATAATGGAAAAAGCATTATCAACAACAGCAAGAAATTATTGGAGAGGGGCAGTGGAAGACAAAAAAAAGAAAACAAATGGAGAGGAACACTGCTGTACTGTAATTCATTAGTGAAGATACTATCTATATAAAACAATATGATACAATAACTGTGGAGCACAGGTATGTTTTAGGTTAATGATATTCTGGCTATGATATTGTAAAGACTGGATGTAATGATATTGATGCTTCCAGTGGAATTGGCTCTCAGGCATCATGAGGGACTGTTTTGTGAAGAGAAAATGAGTGGTGAACAAAGTAATAACACCATATTGGCCAGTTATTACGTTATTGGCCTATTACATTTTAAAAATGGCACATTTATTACATTATCGGCTGTTATTACGTTGTCTGCCTTCTACAAGTGCTTTAAAAAAGTTTAGAACAATAGCATTCTGCGTTATACCCTGACAGTATAGAAAGACAATGAATCAATCTTTATATAGTTTGAGTTGTATTATGTTTATTGAGTGAAAATTGAAGGAAAAAAAACACACACAAAAAACATTGCAACAACAAATTGTCAATATGGCGGAGGACTAGGACTGCTGACTTCATGATGCTGCTGCTGTTATGGTGATGGCCTGCGACTTTCCAGTACCCTGTTCTACACAGGAAACATGAACCGAGCCATCCCTAAAGATACAGGGAAAAAAAATTATACACCAGTAATCACATCAAGTAGTAGTGATTATTTGTACTGATTAGGGATGGGTAGGGATACTCGGTACCATAAGGCACCAATGCTGACGCAAATGAAAAGCAATGCAGATTTCGATGCCACTGAATTTTAAATTAGCATCCCCTTAGCTGTATTGCTATGCCAACACATCAGATTTCCAATTGCATGGATGGAAAGGAACCTTCATAATGTGAAATGGTCAAGTGCAAAAATTTGCACCTCAAAAGCTGCAGACTCTGCAACCTGCATTAAGTGCTCAAAGGCAATATTGTAAAAAGGAGGTAACACCATGAATTTGATTAAACATATGGTGACGCATAGCATTTTTTTTTAAAAAGCCAAGAATTGTATCATCTTCAACTGCAAGGAAGAATACCTTTTCATTGTCACAATGGTGTCGATGCTGTGGTTCTCGTCTTTGGGCTGCAGGTCTTTAAAGACGATCTATACATTGTATACACAGAGGTGTGAAAAAGCGTTTACACCCTTCTTTTAAATATCAGTCAAAGATAACACAAGTAAACAAAAAATGCATTAAACAAAGATTTCCATTATTAAGGGAAAACTAAATCCAAACCTACATGACCCTGAGTGAAAAGGTGAACCTAATAATGGGTTGGGACCACTGTTGGTATGATCTTTTTCAGAAATGTTGTGTTACTTTAACGACAGAAGTAATGGGACACACACTTTCTAACGGTCAACTTTTGTCACGTCAGAGTATTTTACCAAAAATTTTGGAGATCATCAAGAGGGCCAAAAACAATCCCCATGATAAGAATTTGTCACGATAGCAACACAAATTTATTCCACCACCTGAAGTACAACCACAAGTCGGACCACAGTGAGAGACAGCAAATGTGTCTGGAGAAAGCAACCACATCCTCCGGTAAATCTGGGTGACCAGAAGTACCAGATTTCTGGGGACAGTCCCTGATTTTAGCATTTTCTGAATGAGGACAAAAAAAAAACAAAAAAAACAACAACATCTATTATGGTAGCCGGTCGCACTGCTATTGATATTACAGACATTTAATGATTTTTTTTTGCCAGTCCATCTGGCAAAAAAAGTCCATTCTGTATGATTAGCAAAGCCAGCGATGGAACGACAAAACCATGGAACCAAGGCTTTAAAACTCTCCGGGAGTGGGAGGTAGCCACACAAACTTATTCTTTGTAAAACAAATAAATAAAATACATGTTTCCATCAAAAATGCAGCATTTCCTTTACAACATACTGCCCGGCCAATCAACCAACTTCTTCAAGTCTCTATTACACCCACGTTGTCCTAGAACGTCAGCGCTCAAAAAAGGAGATAATAAACAAAGACATGTGGTGTTAAACTTCTGGGCCATAATAACCTCGTTCTTTATGGATAAACCGAGCACCGTCCAGCAGATTCAGACACTTGAGGAAGTTTAAAAATTGAAGGTAACCGGTGGATTAAGTACCCCAAACAGTAGATACTGAGCAAGATAGTTATCTGTTGGCGGCCCACCACTCCTAATTGAATGTGGAGGAAACACTGAGTAGGTATTCATTTCAGTCACACTGGTTTAATTTTTGGCTAAAAAGTTACTGAATGCTGTGGGGCTGCTTTGCTGCAGCTGGTACTGGTGGCCTTGAACGTATCACAGGACTCATGAAATCAGAATTATCAAGAGAATTTAAAACGAAATGTCCTACCCAGTGTAAGAAAACTTGGTTTAAGTCGAAGATCATGGGTCCTCCAGCAAGACAAAGACCCAAAGCACACAACCAAAAGCACGCAGAAATGGCTGAAGAGGACATAATGGCCAGCAATGAGTTCTGATCTCAATCCGATTGAAAATCTTTGGTACATGCTGAAATCCGCCATTGGGGAAAAGCAACCTGCAAACGTTCAAGAGCTTGAACAATTTGCAAAGAAAGAGTGCCATTATTGCTGCACATGCTGTTTTTTCTGTTTCTTCTTTGAAATAATATGTACGTTGAAAAAACAATTTTCTTTGTTAAATTACTTTGGACCTCCAATTAAAAGATCCTGATGATAGAAATTTGGTACATTTCCATTTATTTCTGAAGATACTGTAGAGGTTATGCGAGAAATGAAGGGGTGCCAATAATGGTGAGCAGGACTGTATTTCTAGTTGTAATAAATAATAGTCATGCATTGGTTTTATAGTGCACTTTTCCATTTTAGATGCTCAAAGTGCTTACAGTTGGATACATTATTCATTTGCTCACAGCCAAACCCTGGTGATGGTAAACTAGCTCAGTAGTCAGAGCAGACTGACGGAAATGTGGCTCCAAATCCGCACCCACAGCCTCTCTGACCACCACCAACACCACTCACTCGCAATCATACACCAGGGAGCATACACCTGGCCATCTTGCCAAAGGACACAATGGACAGATAGGGCAGAACTGAACCGCCAACTGCTGAAACCTGTGTTTGTTGTTGTAATGTGCTTGAAACAGACGGAAATAATAAAAAATAAATTTGGCTTTTTTTTTTTTTTTTTTTTTTAGCTGTTTATGACATTTTGTGCTCACACGTTCACATGTTTGCTCACATCCTGTGCATCTCCAGAGGGCTAAGCCTCCCCTATCCTTAAAACCTAGTGAGGCCCCTGCTGTGACCAAACAATTTCCCTTGAGGATGATTAAAGTCCAAGCCTGAACAGACACCAAAATTTACCTCTGCTGCAGAGAATACATTTTTTCAGTTACCAGCCTCAAAAACAGAAAGCACCCCAGATTAAACCCCACACCATCACTGCGTTTACATGCACGTGAAAAAACAAACAAATTAGTGCCTTAATTGGACTATAACAGGAGAACTTAAGTGCATGTAAACACGTTACTTCGATTAAAATCAGAGTACTCATTATCCGATTGAGACACCCAAATAATGCGATTGGAATCTTAGCTTTCATCGGATAATACGTAAGCGCATGCTCCACAACCACTGTGCTGGCGTGTGACCCCAGAACAAAAACATCCAAGAAAGCCGCACGTAGAAGAAGAAGAAGAAGAAGAAGAGAAACGGAGCCTCCAGAAGAACCGTCTGAGGGATAGCGCAGATCTTACCTGCACCAGAAGTAGCGCGAACGTTACGTACGAGATTTAAAAATGTACTATTATCCGTATGGTTGTTGTTTGAAATGCTGGTCGGCCGCATGAACGACTCTGTTTATTATATCACGTAATCGGTCAACCAGAAATCGGGCCTTATTACCGTGGTATTATCCCGCTGCAAAGACACGTATCGCCACCTTGTGAGGAGGAGGAGGAGAACAGTTATTCGATTTTCTTGCGCTGCATGTAAACTGGGACAGGGACTGTAGTGAGAAAGTAGAATTTTGAGCATAGCTCGATTAAGCTCTGCATGTAAATGCACTGAATGCTTCATGGTTCAAGTGTTTCCTCTACATTCATTTAGGAGTGACTGGGGTACCGAGTACTGAGGTAAACAGTACTGAGGTAAACAACAGATAACTATCTTGCTCAGTATCAACTCTTTGGGGTTCTTCATCTACCGGTTACTGTCACTTTGTAAACTTCCTCAAGTGTCTCGATCTGCTGGATGGCGCTTGGTTCGCAATAAAGGACGAAGTTATTGTGGCCCAGAAGGTTAACACCACATGTCCGTTCCCATTTATAATCTCCTCTTTTGAGCGCCGACATTCTCACTACACGCTGGTTTGTTGACAAAACATACACCATATCTTTGTGAGACACAGAAATGATTCCCACCACGAGGCATGGAGGAGGTGGCATGATGGTGGCATGATTCATTCAAAATTTAAGGCACATGTAACCAACATGCCCACCACAGCATTCCATTGTTTTTTTGCGCTTAGTGGCTCCACCTTTTGTTTACTCAACAGGACAATAACTCCTAAAACACCCCAAGGGCAACGTGACCAAGGGGAGAGATGAAGTGCTGCTTCAGATGACCTGGCCTAGACTGGGTGATTATTGCATGTTGCTTGAGAGTGCTTAAGACATCAAATCAAAAGGCTTTGTGAAAACAAAACACAATCTATAAAAAAAAAGAAATGTGCATGGGTTTCACTTAATTACTTCATAAACTTTTAAAATAAATGTTTATAAATATACAGTATGATGCTCAGTACCAAAGTAGATGTTGGCAACCTCCAATTCGTAGAACTACTGTCATTTTTAGAGAATTGAATTAAACTGATCTAAATAACACTGTGCCCCAACATAATCAGTGTCACTGTGAAGCATAACGATGTGGTCAAACAATTGTTGACACCCATGTGAAGATGGTCCTACTTGGCAAACAGTAAAAAACAGTAATAGCTGTTCCAGTGTTTGTGCTTTTTTATACCTTAGACAGCTTTTCCGGATGCTCGCTGACAAATCTCTGATAAATCTCCAAACAGAGGGAGGAGACTTTGCCCTCTCCACTGAGGATGTGATGTCTGCGGGCAGGAAGGGGTGTACCCGATGGAAGAAGAACAGTGAAAATCTCAGCTCCAGATTCATCCACCTCCTGCAACATCCAGACATCACTAAATGACTCAAATTCTTACTGGTGAAAATGATACATTGTATGTTTCCAAATGGCAACTATACCTTAAGTAGTAAGTCAGTGGCAGAAACATCAACTACAACGGACTCTTCCTCAGGGGTGATGCCATCTCTGCCAGTCAGTAATCCTGCTTCTAAGGCTGCTCCAACAGCAATAACTTCATCAGGAGGTGCTGAGCTTAGAAGCTCCACATCAGGAAATATATCACGCATCATTTGCTGGAGACGAGGGATCCTAGATGAGCCACCGCAAAGAACCACCTAAAATCACACCACATCAGAAGCAGAAGTTTCAAGTAAAATGTGTAATTGTGTTAATATAACATAAATAACTATCAGGCCAGGATCTTATTTACTCCATGGTCTCATAATGAATTGTAAATATTTTGGCATTGATTTTTCAAACAGCGTTGTGCTTGCATTGTTTTTCCTATTGCTTCCAAAAGCATCTCTCCCTCCCTCCACTCCCTCCCCAAAACAGATTCCCCCGAGACCCTTTACACCGGCTGTTCACCTGCCCTGTACAGAATTTAGCGGCACGGTCAACTCATGTAGTATGTGAGCATGTGACTATTAATGGCTAGTTAGCTATTAATAGTCAACTGTTTAGTTTAAATTAGATGAATTTGTCAATACTTAACTTGCATACATTTGATCATAGATCTCAAGAGCATTATATTATACATTCATATAGTGTAAATTTAAAGCCTGTGATGTGCTAAAAAGAAGATTAATGAAAAATGAATGAAAAATATACCTTCAGACCTTACGTCAGTGATGTGGATGTCAGCAACCACAATCTAACTCACAACTGACAGCACGACAGCATCGCTTAGTACAACTCCAAATCTAGTTGCTCCTCTTAAAAAGAAGGTGGTAAATCGAAGGAGGGTAGCTCCATGGTATAATTCACAGTTGCATAGTTCAAAGCAGGCAGTTCGAAAGCTGAAGAGAATTTGGCATTCCACTAGTTCTGAAGAAGCTCACATAGCCTGGAAAGATAGTTTAACAACTTATAAAAAAAAACTCTTCGTGAGATTAGATCAGCATATTATTCATTAATAGAAGAAAACAAGAACAACCCCAGATTTCTTTTCAGCACTGTAGCCAGGCTGACAAAGAGTCACAGCTCTGTTGAGCCATCTATTCCTTCAGCCCTCAGCAGTAATGACTTCATGAACTTCTTTACTTTTAAAATTGTTGGCATTAGAAATAAAATTCACAGCACCCTTCCATCTGTCAAAGATGTAAGTACAGTGGCATTAGAAACCTCTGTAGGACCTAGTCAATATTTGGATTCTCTCTCCAACTGATCTTCCTGAGCTCACTTCAGTTATTACAGCATCTAAACCATATGTGTCAAACTCAAGGCCCGCAGTCCAAATGTGGCCCGCCACATCATTTGATGTGGCCCGCAAGAGCTTAAAAGGTCTGACTGTCTAAAAATAAATACCGTAAATTCCGGGCTATAAGCCGCTACTTTTTTCCCACACAACATTGCAGCCAATACTACGGTGCAGCTAATGCATTATTTTGCCTCGCAACAGTAGACCAATCAAATGGATGAGTAGGTCACAGAGGTCGCTAAGTATTTGCAGCCACTGGACATCAGCATGAGTGCCAGTGGATCCTAAATGGGTGGAGCCGTGTCAAAACATCCACGATCACCAACGGGTTTCGAAAGGCTGGACTGCTGCGTGATGAAAAGGACCGGGTGCGCTCAAGTGAGAGCAACAACAAAGAGGCTGAAGTGAGAGATGAGATCCTGAGGCTGTTCAATTCGGACACTGAAGAAGAGGACTTTGATGGTTTCAGTGCGCAGGAAGAAGATGAAGAAGGCGATCAATTACTTTTGATTGACTGGTAGGCTGCAGTATGTGTATATATACACCAGTCATTAGGAGGAATGTTGTTTGTGCACTGTTGAGTAAAAAAGCATAAGCAACGTAATTTGTGTGTTACTGATATGTACGTATATTTAAAGGTAGCCATGTTACAGGCACTGTTCGAAAAAAAGCATTTGCAATATGTGTTTTTTTATGTTACCATATGGATTAAATAATATCTTTCTGTGTAAATATCTCAAATTACAACGTTGGACACCTGCAGCTTAAAATCCGATGTGGCCTGTACAAGTACAAAATTGATTTTTTTTCTAAAATCAGAGCATGCAGCTTTTAATCAGGTGCGCTCTGTAGTCCGGAATGTACGGTAGGTCAAAAGCGTGTTTTGACATGTAACTACATTTCCAACAATGCATGTTGATTGTGTTACCCGCCAAGTGACGGCTTACTGCCAGTACAGGGCAGTGTTTCTGCATCAATGCCAACAAGTGGAATTGAGAAATACAAATAATGATCCCAAAATTTCCAGGAAGAGATAAGTTGATGCAGATGGAAGGCTGTTTCAAGAAAGATGGGAAGGCGAATACATGTTTGTGCTTCAAGGAGAAAGACCAGTATGTCTTTTGTGTTACCAGGCGTTGTCAGTTGTCAAAGAGTACAATCTATGCCGGCATTTTGACACCAAACAAGGTGCTAAGTACGGCAAAGCTAGCCTTCAAGAAAAGCAACAAATTGCACAAGAATTAAAAGACAAACTGCAGTCGCAGCAGAATGTGTTGACGAAAGCCACAGACAAAAAAAATGCGGCAGTGAAAGCTAGCTTTATTGTGACTGAAGAAATCGCCCACACTTCAAAGTCTTTTTCAGAGGGAGCGTTTTTGAAGCAGTGCATGCTGAAGGTCTGTAAGCAGGTGTGTCCCGACCAGATACAGACTTTTAAAATGTCAGTTTATCAAGAAATACCATAGCGGGCCGAGTCCATGAACTAGCAGAAAATCTTGAAACACAACTGGCTGAGGAGACATGCAGCTACATAGCTTTTTTATTAGCTGTTGATGAAAGCACAGATAACACGGATACAGAGCAGTTATCAATTTTTATTAGAGGCGTAAAGTCGGATCTCTCTGTCACTGAGGAGCTGTTGGATGTAGCTGCTTTGCATGGAACTGGGACGGGACAGGACATTTTTGATGCGGTGGAGAAGTCCGTAAGTAAAATGCATTGCCCTGGGAAAACTTGGTGGTATTAACTACAGACGGTGCACCGGCAATGTGGGGAGGAAAAGTGGGCTTGGTTGGACTAATGAAGGGGAAAATGCAAAAAATGAACTGTCACACACCTCTGATAACGTATCATTGCATTATCTATCAAGAAGCTTTGTGTGGGAAGGTGCTGGGGATGGATGACATCGTGAACACGGTCATGGACCCGCGTGAAATGTGGAGAGGCATCAGAACCATAACAGACTACAGGAACAGCAACCAGCAGTTCAACCACGACCCCCTTCTGCCTGACACTTTAAACAGTTTCTTTGCACGCTTCGACACACCTGGCAGCAGAGAGACCACAGCCAGAGGAGCAGCCCCAGCCCCTCGTCTTGCAGCAACACCAGGTCAGCGCCACGCTGAGGAGGATCAACAAAACATCAGGTCAGGTGTCAGGTCGGGTCCTGAAGCTGTGTGCCCATCAGCTGGCTGGAGTCTTCCTGGACATTTTCAACCTGTCCCTGCAGCTCGCTTCAGTTCCTGTCTGCCTCAAGTCCTCCATCATTGTGCCGGTGCCAAAAAAATCCGCTGTCACCTGCCTCAACGATTACCGTCCTGTTGCTTTAACACCGGTAATCATGAAGTGCTTTGAGAGGATGGTCTTAAGTCACATCAAGGACGTTATCCCTGCTACTCTGGACAGACATCAGTTCGCCTACAGGGAGAACCGATCGACAGAGGACGCAGTCTCATTATCACTGCACACGGCCCTGACTCACCTGGAGCATCCTAACACCTACGTCAGGATGTTATTTGTGGATTTCAGCTCAGCTTTCAACACTGTGATCCCGGACAAGCTGACGCTGAAACTCCACAACCTTGGACTGTCTGCCTCTCTGTGCTCATGGATTAGAGACTTTCTCACCCACAGGCCACAAGTGGTGAGAATTGGGGACCGTACATCATCTACACTGGTCCTGAGCACAGGGACACCGCAGGGATGTGTGCTCAGCCCGGCCCTCTTCACCCTCTTCACACATGACTGCACTGCCGTTCACCCCACAAACATGGTTGTGAAGTTTGCAGATGACACCACCGTAGTGGGTCTCATATCGGACAACGACGAGACTCACTACAGAGAGGAGATCCAGCACCTGACAGGATGGTGTTCAGACAACAACCTTGTCCTGAACACCAGCAAGACCAAGGAGGTCATCGTGGACTTCAGGAGATCCAGGAGGAAGGAACACACCCCTCTCCTCATTCATGGGGAGGAGGTGGAGCGGGTGGACAACATCAAGTTCCTTGGCATCCACATCACATCTGACCTCACTTGGTCCACGCATACATCTCACCTGGTGAAGAAGGCCCAACAAAGGCTCTTCTTCCTCAGGAAGCTGAAAAGGACTGGACTCTCCTCTCAGCTTCTGACAAACTTCTACAGAGCCACAATAGAGAGCATCCTCTGTCTGAGTGCAACAGTGTGGTATGGGAGCTGCACTGTACAGGACAGGAAGGACTTGGCCCGGGTGGTGAAAACCGCACAGGGGATTGTTGGGAGTCCTCTCCCACACCTGGACTCAATACATGACAGCCGGGTCCAAAGGAGGGCTGGCCGTATAGCTGCAGACCCCACCCACCCAGGCCACGAACTGTTTGTGCCTCTTCCCTCCAGGAAGAGGTTCAGGAATATAAAGACCAACACAAACAGACTGAGACACAGCTTCTTCCCCAGAGCTGTGAAATCCATCACCCCATCTCCTCACATACCCCCCCATCCAGAGACTGAGCATTAAACCCCTGCAGATGCCAGATAGACTCTGATACTGCACTGCACCTTGTCTAAACATGCTGCTATACATGCAATATTCATACTGGTCACTTTAAATATCCTTGATTGCACTACTACCTCTCATCTCATCTTATTTTATTCTTAAATTCTATTTTTTATTTTAACTTGTTATTCTATTTTATATTTCCTATTCTATATTTATATTATTTATATATCTCAGGTCTGTACATTTATACCAAGAGCTGCTGAACAGAATTTCGTTGTGCCTTGCATAATGACAATAAAGATTCTTGATTCTTGAAAACTTCATTCGGGCGCGTGGCCTGAATCCCCGTCAGTTCCAGCTGTTTTTGCAGGAGATGGGCTCGGACCACGGGGATGTACCGTACCATACAGAAGTGCAGTGGCTGAGTAGTAGCATGGACTTTTCCAGCGATTTTTTGACCTCAGGGAAGACATTTCTCTTTTTATGCAGAGTAAAGGAAACCCTTGTCTGAACTGTCAGATCCAAAGTGGCTGCGTGACTTTGCAGTGTTGTGTGACATAAATGAGCATTTGGCCCAACTGAATCAGAAGCGTCAGGGACGCAAACAAGTCATCACACAGATGTCCAACATGATCACGGCTTTCCAATGTAAACTGGACCTATGGATATGCCAAGTGAAACAGGACAAGCTTGCCCACTTCCCCGTTTGTCAGAGCATGTCAGCCTCATATCCTGGGACGGCTCAGTTGGCTTCCAAACTGAGCCGGTTAAAGACAGAGTTTGATCGACGCTTCGCTGACTTCAGAGCACAGCAGTCTGGCTTTGCCATCTTTGTCAATCCTTGTCTGCACTGCACCCCAACACTTTCAGATGGAGTTAATTGAGCTTCAAAGCAACAGTGGACTGAGAGCAAAGGATGCTGCAATCCAGGACTTTTACCGTCTGCTGCCCCCTGGTCTGATGCCACAGCTTCGACTTCATGCTGCCCATGTTCTGTCCATGTTTGGCAGCACCTATCTGTGCGAACAGATGTTTTCCATAATGAATCTGAACAAAAACAAGCACAGATCACGCCTCACTAATGACAACCTCCATGCTGTTCTACGGATTGCCTCAGCACAGGACTTAAAACCAGACATTGACACACTGGTAATGGGAAAACGGTGTCAGACATCTGGTCAGAAAGAGAAAACACATAGGTAAGCATTTTTTAAAACCTAATTAGAATATGATAAAATGTAATTCAGCTAAGAAGCAGAATAGTTAAACTGTGTGCAATTTAATTGATGATTGTGCTTGCATTTTATTTTGTGTTTGTTTTTTCCAGAACATGATTAATGGATGGTAGGGAGGGGATCCACTTGGTGTGTTCAAGGACAGGCTGCATCTCCTCATCAAAAACTAACCTAAAAATTTGTCCAATATAGTTGTGAACTGAGTCAACCTTTGTTTTGGTATTTTTAGTTAATTACATACTTATTTATATGTGTAGCTGCTGTGGCAATGTATTTAGTGTTTGCAGGTTTTATGTGTTTATGCAGACAAATGTTTACTGTAATCAAAGCATCTCATTTGTTGGATGCAAGGCTGTGGCAGCCAATTTTGATCAAACGTTTTGATCAAAGTTAATATTAAAACTTGTGTTTGATGTTATTTTTTTATTCACTTGAATAGTTTGATCCTTGACTGATGGAGTTATGTAGGGTTTATAACCTGACAAATTAAAATGATTTTTATCATAACAGAGTAACAAGCAAACATATTTTTTTCTATGCAACTGTAATGTTTTAACTTGAATAAGTAATAAATTCAGAGATATTTAACATCAAGGAGTAGTTACATTTATTTTACATTACATTTGGTTACATTTAGTTACTTTTATAAGTTACATCTGGCCCTTTGAGGACAGCCATTATGCTGATGTGGCCCTTGGTGAAATTGAGTTTGACACCCCTGATCTAAACCATCAACTTGTCTTCTAGACCCCATCCCGACTAAGTTGCTCGAGGAGGTTTTTCCATTAATTAATACCTCCATATTAAATCAGATAAACTTATCTTTATTAACAGGATATGTGCCCCAGTCTTTTAAAACTGCTGTAATTAAACCATTACTTAAAAAACCCACTCTTGACCCAGATGTTTTAGCCAACTATAGGCCAATTTCCAACCTTCCTTTTATCTCTGAAGTTTTAGAAAGGGTTGTTGTCAATCAGTTGGTTGATCATTTAAACAGGAATGGTTTGTTTGAAGAGTTTCAGTCAGGTTTTAGAGCTCATCATAGTACAGAAACAGCTCTGGTTAAAGTTACCAATGATCTCCTCATGGCTTCAGACGATGGACTTTGGTTGGTCTCTATCCTTGTCCTGCTAGATCTTAGTGCTGCATTTGACACTATTGATCACAGTATTCTACTACAGAGACTTGAAAGTGCGATCAAGATTACAGGAACTGCACTAGACTGGTTTGATTCATGTGTCAGACAGATTCCAGTTTGTCCATGTAAACAACAATTCTTCTATAAATACCAAAGTAAGCTATGGAGTTCCTCAGGGTTCTGTGCTGGGACTAATATTATTCACATTATACATGCTTCCCTTAGGCAATATTATTAGAAAGCACGGCATAAACTTCCATTGCTACGCAGATGATACCCAGCTGCATTTATCCATGAAACCAGATGAAACTAATCAGCTGGTTAAAGTCCAAGCATGCCTTAAAGACATAAAGGCTTGGATGACCTGTAATTTTCTACTTTCAAACTCAGACAAAACAGAAGTTATTGTATTTGGCTCTAAACATGTCAGAGATTCATTACCTAATCACCTGCTTTTGTTGGACGGCATTACCTTTGCCTCCAGTACTACTGTGAAAAACCTTGGTGTTGTATTTGACCAGGATATGTTCTTTAATTCTAGCATAAAGCAGGTGACCAGGACTGCTTTCGTTCACCTTCGTAATATCATAAAAATTAGGAACATCCTTTCTCAAAGTGATGCGGAAAAACTAGTTCATGCATTTGTGTCTTCCAGGCTGGATTATTGTAACTCGTCACTGTCTGGCTGTCCAAGTAGCTCTTTAAAAAGCCTACAACTGATTCAAAACGCTGCAGCAAGAGCACTGACAGGAATTAGTAAGAGAGATCATATTACTCCAGTATTAGCTTCTCTTCATTGGCTCCCTTTAAAATCTAGAATTGAATTTAAAATCATCCTCCTTACATACAAGGCCCTGAAAGCCCTAGCTCCATCATATATGAAAGACCTCATAGTACCATACTGTCCCAACAGATCACGACGATCTCAAAGTGCAGGTCTACTTGTGGTTCTGAGAGTTTCTGAAAGTAGAATGGGAGGTAGAGCCTTCAGCTATCAGGCTCCTCTCCTATGGAACCAGCTCCCAGTTTGGATTCGGGAGGCAGACACAGTCTCTACGTTTGAGGTCAGGCTTAAGACTTTCCTTTTTTTGACAAAGCTTATAGTTAGGGCTGGCTTAACCATCCCTTAGTTATGCTGCTATAGGCCTAGACCTGGAGTGCTGAATATCTGACCTGTGGAGTTCTAAGCTACATCTTCTGCCGTGGCCTCATCAACCAGCCCAGTCTTCATGGTCTGGAGGGCTGTGTATCAGTGCCGCAGTCGTCATGTCCTCCTCCAGTTATCCATTCCTACCTAGATGAACAATTCACCAACCTGCCCAAGATTCCTGTTATACTCACAAACTGTCTCATAGATCATCAGCTATGTGCTATATTGCTAGATCTACTACGTGTTTCCTGTAGCTTGATGTATGTATCTATGACAGAAGTTTGTTTATCTTGTTTCTCCTGCTCTTCTTCTCTCTCTATCTTCTCTGTTTCTACCCGGCTGTCGAAGGCCAGGTCAAGGTTTTTTCCTGTTAAAAGGGAGTTTTTCCTTGCCACCGTCGCCCTCAGGCTTGCTCTGGAGGTCGCAGGCTGGTTTTGTGAAGCGCCTTGAGACGATTTCTATTGTTTTGTATTGGGTTGTTTTGTTTCTCCCATGTACAAGTCTGTTCATTCCTCACTACACCGTGTACAGACTTGCTGAAAAAGAACTTTTTGTATAATTCTGAAATGTACATTATTTTTCACTTTTGGGTAACCAAAACTTTTTTTTTAACCTCTGGCTGTTCAGTCCTTACCCTTTTACCATTTCAAGCTATTCATTGGGCTTGCATGACTTGAACTGCAATAAATAACTGGTAAAATAAGGGGTTTCTAAAACTTTTGATCGGTAGTGTATGTTAAAGTGGAAAAACCTTCTCTAAACACAGAAGGTGGACTGAGATTTAATTTACCATCTGTTTACAATTCAGTTTTGACTTCTTTTTTTTTTTTACTTCTACTCCCAAAAAGTTTCAACAACACTCACCTTGAGGCTGGAGGCCCCCCACCAACAATAGCCTCATTAGAGCTCCATTCATAGGGTAAGTAGCCTAGGCACACATTTTTTTGACGAAAGTCTCCTATTTGTTACAATTTGATACAACACTCACTGGCTACTTTATTAGGTAAATCTGAAGAGATGGGCTACAGCAGAAGACTACGCCGGGTGCCACTCCTGTCAGCTAAGAACAGGAAACTAAGACTACAGTTCACACAGGCTCACCAAATTTGGAAAAAAGAAGACTGGAAAAATGTCCAGCAGGACAATGCACCATGTCACAAAGTTCACATCATCTCAAACTGGTTTCCTGAATGTGACAATGAGTTCACTGTACTCCAATGGCCTCCACAGTCACCAGATCTCAATCCAATAGAGCACCTTTGGGATGTGGTGGAATGGAAGACTCACATCATAGATGTGCAGCCGACCATTCTGCAGCAACTGTGTGATGCTATCATGTCAATATGGACCAAAATGACTGAGGAATGCTTCCAACAGCTTGTTAAAAGTATGCCACAAAGAACTGAGGCAGTTAGGGTTAGGTCCAAGTGGGTCCAACCTTTTACTAGCGAGATGTACCTAATAAAGTGGCCAGTGAGTGTAGTATTCCTACTTTATATGGTATATAGTATTCCTTTAGATGGACTGGACAGGCTGCTGCTATTTAGCTGCATTATTATGGTAATTTATAGACAAAACACATGCTCCAAATGTGTAGACATTTCATATACTATACAATGTATTTTTAACAGTCGGGAGAGAATCATAATTATGGACTTTTATTAAGACCGTAGAATCCTGTCCTGTTTCAAGACTGCCAGATAGTGAGAGTAGCAGGAGGAACAAGATGAATTCACACATCCATCTCAATAAAGCCCACATGCATACTGTATTAACCCAGAATTGAATGTCTTTATTGCCATTGCGACAAGTACAACACAAATAATGTGCTATCCTTAAGCGCCAATTAAAAAGTATGATAAAAACACACAATAATAAAAGAATGTGCCTAATAAACCTAATACATAGCAGTACAAGATACAAAGTGTGGACAATTGTTAGGCAAGCTGTATTTTTTGATTGGATTTTTAGACCATCTTCCACCTGAAAAATGTCCAACTAGCTCATCTTTAATAATACCTGCCCATAACAATACCTGGTATGGGCTGAACCTACCTCCACCTTCCCGTCATCTGAGTAGAAGTAGAGCTCTGTGCGCATCCTATCAACCTGATCCATTAGGAGTCACCCTCATCTCATAAGTCCATAAAGCCTCAGAAAAACCAGTCTTCAGATATTTCTTAGCTCAGTCTTGCCATTTCAATGTGTGTGCATTGTTCTCGTACTTTGCAAGTAAAAGTTGATCTCTACAGCACAGTTAAAAACAACCTCAGTTGATCAAAGTGCTGCACAAGTAGAACAAACAGATAAATAGCAATGTCAAGACTGCATCCCTCTGAAAGATTTTACAAATTTTGACGCTTCAGTGAGCGTAAGTTATTTTTTTATCAATTTTGCTTGAGGAAAAGAAGCTTCTCAATAATTTTGCACACCTTGATAGAGGGTGTCGATCTCATCAGGCGACACATTGTCTCACTACAGAAATACACATCCCCTGATATGCTTAAATTCAAGAAAGAGTCATCTACACATCTTTTGATCTTAAACCCAAATCTCTTCAGTGAACAAAAACAAGGGAATTTGCCTTGCTGTTCCAATACGTTTTGGACTGTATATGAATAATTAAGAGCATAGAAATACACGACAGTGATGATAGTTATTTTATAGGTAAGGTGGTTGGCAAAATGTATGATGATGTAAGAGATGAGTAGATTGGGGAATTATGATTTACTTACAGAATTAGGGAATTAATTACATTTTTACCTTAATTACATCTTGTTGGTGGTGGTGGTCAGAGAGGCCGTAGACACGGATTAGCAGCCACATTTCCGTCAGTCTGCCCCAGGGCAGCTGTGACTACTGAGGTAATTTACCACCACCAGGGTGTGATTGTGTGAGCAATTGAATAATGTATTAAATGTAAAGTGTCTTTGAGTGTCTATGATAAAGTGCTATATAAATCCGATGTTTAAAAAAAAAAAAAGGTAGGAAGGGATAACTAAGCACCATTTATTACTGGTGGATACAAGGATTTTATTTTATTGAGCCATTATTTACTTGGGACAAATTCACCCTAATTCAGATTTAATAATTACAACAACTATGCACAATTATACTTTGGTCATTTCAAACAATTGACCATCAATGAAAGCAATAAAACATTGCGACTCTGTACCTTTTTAATGTTGATGGCAGAAAGTCCTGTCTCCTCCAGCAAAGGTCTGATTGGCTGGATGCTTTTGTTGAAGAGTGAGGAGCAGAGCAGCTCGAATCGCGCTCTGAGAACACACAAGCCATGTTTAATGAAAAGGTCATTGATCTGGACCCGGTGCACAATCGTCTCAATTATTTGTCTTTTTTGAATAAACATTTTAATAAAATCTGAAAGCAGATTTAAAACACATTTGACGATTTAACTGAAATATTTAAACTTTCAGAAAACAAAATAAATGGATCCAAAAACAGAAGCTATCTCAACAAGATCACTTTAGTGTCCATCATGGGTCACCTTAACATATCTCCTGTGAAACCTGGTAATTTTAAGTGAAGCCAAATTAATACAATGAAGATTCTCATAAGAACATTTGGCTAATGTGTTTCATCAACTCCTGCTGTATATAATTATTATTCTAAGCAACTTGATAATGATATACCTTTTTTTTTTAAATAAACTTAAAAATAATTTTGATCTTCACCCTTTTGTCACATTTTAAGTCTTTAAGTAAATTTTAAGCTATTCTTCACTTTACCAGCTACAATCCTTTTCATGAAGGCACAAAGTCTCTTGTAGAAGTCGAAAATCCTTTTGGCTGGCGATAAATATGTTTACATCACCAGCAAAACATTGCGCAGGTTCTGTTGTGTATCATACAAAACATGTCTCATGAAATCGGCTCACCTTGAGACACTGCACTCAAAGTCAATGCCATCATGCAGAGAGTCAACAAAGCAGTTGGCTGATCCCAAGGAGGATAGTGTGTGCTTGGCCATATCTGCACTGTTCATTAGCTTCAGCATTGCCCGAGCGTTGGTACTCACATCGTGCTTAAACGTGCTGAAAAATAGGGATTAAAAAAGTAATTTATATTGTATATAAAGTGCCACTTAGAAGTATTTCCAAACATTCTACGTTTCTGCAAAAAAAAACTCAGTCAAAACATCCAAATCCTGCAAGTAGAAAGAGAGAACCCAATCAAACAATACAGAAATATATTTGCGTACTTGTTTACAACTTGTTTAAAATTAGTCAATACTGCATACAACAACCAGGCATAAAGACTTAATGTAAGTCTTTAGTGCGTTCGTGTTCTTGTCCAACAGGCACACCACAGATGGATAAAAACTGAAAAACTGATAAAAAGTTTTGCACCACATTGACCGAAGTATTTAATAATTTCTCACGAGGGAAAAGACAAAACTAGGTCATTTAACCAGGAGTGGTTTAAGGAGACAACGTTAACTGGGAGCTCATACAAAAGGTGCTTGGTGAGTCCAATTTATTTTATTTATTTAACTATTTTATTTTATCTAAATGGAATTGATAATGTAGTTTACATATTGTTTCAATTATAATGGAATTTATGTATTATGTAACTGATGATACATGTGTTGGTGTGTGTAGGGGACACAACCTCACATGAACTCCAAGAGCTGTTGGCCTGTCTGTGGTGTCTTTGTATATTGATTGCCGTGTATTGGGTGTACGCCGTTCACACCATGAGTCGTGCATTGTGTTTTTATTGTGGTCATGTTGTTGTTTCGACCTTAGTATATTTAATATAGTAAGATATAGTAAGATCTTGAACACTGCCATTTGGTGGTGCTACTGATATGATAATATATGTTGTCAGATTGGCACTATTTGGGTGATGGCATTATTCAGCTGCAATTTTGTCATCAAAGGTGATCCCCTCCCAGTTACCACCGTTTTTGTTGTGAGGGTATTGATTATAGCATTTATGGATTCTATTATAGCATTTTCCTGTGTGGCCCCACTAGAATTTCCAAACCAAAACTGTCATTGAACTCATCAGAGAATGGACACTGGCTTTCTGAGGGTGTTCTGTGGTGTCCAGCAAGAGAATATTGTTAGTGGGGGGCCTTTGGGTCCTATGGGTTGAGGGGAGGGACCTCTGTGGATCAGGCATGTTCCAGTGACCCTGTAAAAACTTCCTGTTCAGAAGGAGTTTTTCCCTTGCCACCGCTGCCTCTGGGGATCTCAGGCTCAGGATATTAGTCTAAGTTCAGTAAAGTGTATTGTTACTGACCAAGTAGAGAACTTACTTTTAATAACTGAGAGAATTAGACATTATTGCACACTTAGACGGCAGAAAAAAATAGAAATATTGGACTGTTTAAAGAAGGTCATTGAACAAATTTGGAACTATAAGGCTAACACAATAGCAAAAGTGGATATGACTCACAAGCTTTCTGAATCAAGCAGTTGCTTTAATAATAAAACTGTAAAAACAATAGCCACTACTGCCAATTAGATGTTTTTAGATTAGATGTTTTCACCAGTCTGTGCATGTCACAGGTCTGTAAAATGGCCGTTCCGATTAAACACAGAGGTAAATGTAAGCATCAGATCGAAATAGATTACCTCACATGTAAACAGTTGACCTGAGACCTTCCATCGGAATGATTTCAATCGGAATGAGAAAAAAAGTCACCATGTAAACCTGGCTAATGCAATATCTAGACAGTGCAAAACACTTGGGAGAAATTACTAATATGTAATCAGTGATGATGAACACGGTGTGCCCAGGAGCCAGAAGCGGGGGAGGAGCCGGGGGAGTTGGAGAAAAATTGTTGCAAAAACCAACAAGACATCACCAAATCCATAAATGATAAAGGATCATCTGACCAACGTCGCAAAAACCTGATTGCAAATAAATGAGTCATTGAAACATTGATCGCAAATGTTAAACTTTGAAATGTTGAATGTTGAGATTATTTTCCCACGCACACTTTCAATCTGAAATTTCTCACTTTCCAAAGATCAGCTAAAAGACAGCTTACCTAAGATCTCTGTATGATCTCTATTGTTTGAATGAGTTTGAGGCTTATACTGAAGTTCGCTCCTCTAGCAACATTAACACAGACATATACTCACCGGCCACTTAAACATGTTTACCATGCTAGTAAAAGGTTGGACCCACTATTGCCTTAAGAACTGCCTTCTTTGTGGCATACTTTCAACAAAGTGTTGGAAACTTTCCTCTGAGATTTTGGCCTATATTGACATGATAGCATCACAAAGGTGCAGCAAATTTGTCGGCTGCACATCTATGATGTGAATCTCCCCTTCCATCTTCCCGTGTTATGCATTCTGCATTCCTTGGTTGTATCAAGTGGTTATTTGAGTTACGGTCAACAAAGCATTTTCTTCCACACAACTGCCACTCACTAGATATTTTCCATGTTCAAACTCACTTAAATCCCCTTTCTTCCCCATTCTGATCCTCGGTTTGAACTTCAGCAAGCTGTCTTAATCACCTCTACATGCCTAAATGCATTGAATTGCAGCCAAAGCTGATTAGTTATTTGTGTTAACAAGCAAATGAACAGGTGTACCTAATAAAGTGGCAAGTGAGTGTCGTTGCATCACACAGTATTTGTTCACTAACTGAATGAAATCCTTTCCCGTTCCCATAACCGAATTCATTATGTGGTTTCATTGCAATGTGGGTGCAATCTATGGCTCCAAATTATGTATGGTCATCCGGCAATGGCGTGAAATCCTCGTTTAATTTGGGCTTGATGATGATGTCTGTATGGGAACTGGATGTAATCTGAGACCAGACAAATGATTGCATCCAACACTGCTGGCGTGATTCTGCTTAGTGCTTGGCTGCGAAATGCCGCTTTTATCTCCAATTTGGTTTAGTGTGCGTTTTATCTCTCGCTTCAACATGGCTTTTAAATCACGGCATATATCCATCAGTATGTTTTTGGGAAAGCGGTGTTAGAACAGATCAATAATTTCTATAAAAGCACATTCTCTAGGGAGTGTACAGTTCTCAAAATCCTCCAACAGGGCAAGATAAGCGATAAAACTTGTACTTCAAGGTTCCCCATCAACTGTCTTTTATAGCTTGTCACAACAAACCAGTTATTAGCCCAACCAGGGCTATGTTTTCTGTTCATTTAAAAACCGCAAATACATACATACATACAAAAAAAAAAGTATATTTCCTTTTCATTTGATTGTCTGTCTACTTTCAGGGCTGAAAATTGATGATTTTAGTAACTTTATGCAGCAATGTAGAAAATGCTGACACACACTGTAGGAGCGCATGAGCAATGAAAAGTATAACAAAGTACCTACCGTTTAAATTCTGATACAAGATGGTTGGCCAAGGCCTGTGTGAAACTTTCTCCTCCGATGCTGTGGTCAGTGTGGGTGTTCAGAACCCGGAACATTCCTCCATTGACCTGCAGCACTGTCACACTCAGAGAGGTCCCACCCAATTTATACACCAGGACATGGCTGTTAACACAGTGCAACACCTGGTATAAATTCCAATGCTATAATAGGTGCAGATGGTGCTGGTAAAAGAAAACTCGAGTAGGATCTGCCGGTAGAGGTACTGTCTGTTTATTGCTACATAGCAAGCAGTAAAACAATTCAAACGGCTTAGTAGGCATGCCAAGCAAAAACATTGCTATCCGAAGAAGAGTGGTGAAAATTTTATTAAAGGAAAAATAAGAATTGCTTAAATCTTAACTTAAAACTCTGGCTCTATTCTAAGCCAGTTCCTTTTGTATTTTCATTTATGAACAATTCTTTCACTTCCAGGTGCGCAATGTATTGTAAAAAATATTCTGCGAATATCATGTTGCTATTCATTTTCATAAGCACTGTACCTCTTTCCAGAAGAGCACTCCTGTCCGATGTTAT